>NC_091308.1:31623546-31638546 GCF_038502225.1 Cherax quadricarinatus
TGCGGCCGGTGTGTTGAAAGAAAGATATATATATATATATATATATATATATATATATATATATATATATATATATATATATATATATATATACATATATATATATATATACATATATATATTTATATATATATATATATATTATATATATATATATATATATATATATATATATATATATATATATATATATATATATATATATATATATATATGTCGTGCCGAATATGTAAAACTGGTCAATTAGCAAGAACTCATTTAAAATTAAGTCCTTTCTGAAATTTTCTCTTATACGTTTAAAGATATATATTTTTCATTAATGTTAAAGTAAAAAAATTTAATTTTGCTCCAAAAGAATCTTAGAAAACTTACTTAACCTTATTATAACAAGAACAATTTATTTTAGCCTAACCCAACTAAATATATTTCAGATTTGTTTACAGTAATTTAATACTAAACAAACACAGGGAAATACATTTTTTTCGCTAGGTTCAGAATGATTTTGGCGAAATTATTGCATACACAAATTTTCATTGTCCTATATGGCAAGATGAGCGTTGATATTTAAGCCAAGATCGCAAGTTCTGCTTATTCGGCACGACATACATATATATATATAAATATATATATATATATATATATATATATATATATATATATATATATATATATATATATCACGGTATGAAGGACATGTCAGGAGGAGATATCACGTCAGTATAGCAGGAATCGTCTTTACTACAGGAAACAGCAGTAAAGACGAGACATATCGAAAAACAAGCTTTTATGTGGGACGTGGTAAAGCTGTACACTGTGCGAAACATTAACTGAAGAATAAGACACGTATGAAGCACTTGCGTATCTTTATTGCTGAAACGTTTCGCCTGTACAAGAGGTTTCTTCAGTCGATAACCGAGACACTTGTGCAACATTTGGGCATCTTTAGTCTGGAAACGTTTCGCCAGCCAAATGTTGTACAAGCGCTTCACTTATCAATTTGTCGGGTTTCTAGACCATTTATTCCAATTCTTCAATCAAATACAGATGAATATAACCCAGGAGACCCTTGAAGCAGAAGCTTTTGCATAATTATTTCATCAGTCTTAGTAGGAGGATGAGGAAGTCAGTCCCTCAAGCCCAAGGCATGGTGAAGGAGCTGGAGGCGACGTTAAAGGTGAGCGTGGCCTACTAATGAAATTGGATCATTCTAAACGGCAGTTCAGGAAAGGAGCTGCAGAAGACTTTTCCTGAAGCAAGATATTCGACTGAAGATGGCTGTGATACAGGTGAAAATTTTCGACAGTAAAGTCACACAAGCGGCCCTGATCCATCGGGAGGCCTGGTCATGGACCGGGCCGCGGGGGCGTTGATCCCCGGAATAACCTCCAGGTAACCTCCAGGTAAGCGTTGTACGGGAGTTTTATTCATCGACTCTTCGTATTGTAAATCATGAATAAAATGAAATATGACTTGATGACTATAAATGAATACAGACAACGAAACACAGATACAAAGGGCGACAGGGTGAATGTAGGCAGCAAAATATGGATACAGACAACGAAATGTGGATATATAAAGCGAAAGATGAATAGAAACAAAGATGAATACAAACAACGAGAGATGAATACAAACAACGAGAGATGAATACAAACAACGAAAGATGTATGCAAACAACGAAAGACGGATACAAACAAGGAAAGATGTATACAAAACAACGAAAAATGAATACAGACAACGATAAATGCTTCAAACAACGGAGTGCATACCGACAACGAAAGATGGATACGTACGATAGGACGGACGCAGACAACGAAAGCTGGATACACACAACGAAAGGTAGGTATATATATGTCGTGCCGAATAGGTAAAATTGGTAAATTATCAAGAACTCGTTTAAAATTAAGTCCTTTGTAAAAAATTTCTCTTATACATTTAAAGAAATATTTTTTTCGTTTATGTTAATGTAAAAATTAATAATTTTGTACCAAAAGAACCATAGAAAACTTAAGTTAACAAACAAAATTTAATTTAGCCTAATCCAACTAAATATATTTTAGATAAATTTTCAATAATTTAATAAAAAAGAAATACAATTAAATACACAAATTTTTGCTTGCCTTATTCGACAAGAAAAGCGTTGCTATTTAAGCCACAATAGCAATTTCTACCTATTCGGCACGACATTTTATATATATATATATATTTTTTTTTTTATTTATTATCACACCGGCCGATTCCCACCAAGGCAGGGTGGCCCGAAAAAGAAAAACTTTCACCATCATTCACTCCATCACTGTCTTGCCAGAAGGGTGCTTTACACTACAGTTTTTAAACTGCAACATTAACACCCCTCCTTCAGAGTGCAGGCACTGTACTTCCCATCTCCAGGACTCAAGTCCGGCCTGCCGGTTTCCCTGAATCCCTTCATAAATGTTACTTTGCTCACACTCCAACAGCACGTCAAGTATTAAAAACCATTTGTCTCCATTCACTCCTATCAAACACGCTCACGCATGCCTGCTGGAAGTCCAAGCCCCTCGCACACAAAACCTCCTTTACCCCCTCCCTCCAACCCTTCCTAGGCCGACCCCTACCCCGCCTTCCTTCCACTACAGACTGATACACTCTTGAAGTCATTCTGTTTCGCTCCATTCTCTCTACATGTCCGAACCACCTCAACAACCCTTCCTCAGCCCTCTGGACAACAGTTTTGGTAATCCCGCACCTCCTCCTAACTTCCAAACTACGAATTCTCTGCATTATATTCACACCACACATTGCCCTCAGACATGACATCTCCACTGCCTCCAGCCTTCTCCTCGCTGCAACATTCATCACCCACGCTTCACACCCATATAAGAGAGTTGGTAAAACTATACTCTCATACATTCCCCTCTTTGCCTCCAAGGACAAAGTTCTTTGTCTCCACAGACTCCTAAGTGCACCACTCACTCTTTTTCCCTCATCAATTCTATGATTCACCTCATCTTTCATAGACCCATCCGCTGACACGTCCACTCCCAAATATCTGAATACGTTCACCTCCTCCATACTCTCTCCCTCCAATCTGATATTCAATCTTTCATCACCTAATCTTTTTGTTATCCTCATAACCTTACTCTTTCCTGTATTCACCTTTAATTTTCTTCTTTTGCACACCCTACCAAATTCATCCACCAATCTCTGCAACTTCTCTTCAGAATCTCCCAAGAGCACAGTGTCATCAGCAAAGAGCAGCTGTGACAACTCCCACTTTGTGTGTGATTCTTTATCTTTTAACTCCACGCCTCTTGCCAAGACCCTCGCATTTACTTCTCTTACAACCCCATCTATAAATATATTAAACAACCACGGTGACATCACACATCCTTGTCTAAGGCCTACTTTTACTGGGAAAAAATTTCCCTCTTTCCTACATACTCTAACTTGAGCCTCACTATCCTCGTAAAAACTCTTCACTGCTTTCAGTAACCTACCTCCTACACCATACACTTGCAACATCTGCCACATTGCCCCCCTATCCACCCTGTCATACGCCTTTTCCAAATCCATAAATGAAACAAAGACCTCTTTAGCCTTATCTAAATACTGTTCACTTATATGTTTCACTGTAAACACCTGGTCCACACACCCCCTACCTTTCCTAAAGCCTCCTTGTTCATCTGCTATCCTATTCTCCGTCTTACTCTTAATTCTTTCAATTATGACTCTACCATACACTTTACCAGGTACACTCAACAGACTTATCCCCCTATAATTTTTGCACTCTCTTTTATCCCCTTTGCCTTTATACAAAGGAACTATGCATGCTCTCTGCCAATCCCTAGGTACCTTACCCTCTTCCATACATTTATTAAATAATTGCACCAACCACTCCAAAACTATATCCCCACCTGCTTTTAACATTTCTATCTTTATCCCATCAATCCCGGCTGCCTTACCCCCTTTCATTTTACCTACTGCCTCACGAACTTCCCCCACACTCACAACTGGCTCTTCCTCACTCCTACAAGATGTTATTCCTCCTTGCCCTATACACGAAATCACAGCTTCCCTATCTTCATCAACATTTAACAATTCCTCAAAATATTCCTTCCATCTTCCCAATACCTCTAACTCTCCATTTAATAACTCTCCTCTCCTATTTTTAACTGACAAATCCATTTGTTCTCTAGGCTTTCTTAACTTGTTAATCTCACTCCAAAACTTTTTCTTATTTTCAACAAAATTTGTTGATAACATCTCACCCACTCTCTCATTTGCTCTCTTTTTACATTGCTTCACCACTCTCTTAACTTCTCTCTTTTTCTCCATATACTCTTCCCTCCTTGCATCACTTCTACTTTGTAAAAACTTCTCATATGCTAACTTTTTCTCCCTTACTACTCTCTTTACATCATCATTCCACCAATCGCTCCTCTTCCCTCCTGCACCCACTTTCCTGTAACCACAAACTTCTGCTGAACACTCTAACACTACATTTTTAAACCTACCCCATACCTCTTCGACCCCATTGCCTATGCTCTCATTAGCCCATCTATCCTCCAATAGCTGTTTATATCTTACCCTAACTGCCTCCTCTTTTAGTTTATAAACCTTCACCTCTCTCTTCCCTGATGCTTCTATTCTCCTTGTATCCCATCTACCTTTTACTCTCAGTGTAGCTACAACTAGAAAGTGATCTGATATATCTGTGGCCCCTCTATAAACATGTACATCCTGAAGTCTACTCAACAGTCTTTTATCTACCAATACATAATCCAACAAACTACTGTCATTTCGCCCTACATCATATCGTGTATACTTATTTATCCTCTTTTTCTTAAAATATGTATTACCTATATCTAAACCCCTTTCTATACAAAGTTCAATCAAAGGGCTCCCATTATCATTTACACCTGGCACCCCAAACTTACCTACCACACCCTCTCTAAAAGTTTCTCCTACTTTAGCATTCAAGTCCCCTACCACAATTACTCTCTCACTTGGTTCAAAGGCTCCTATACATTCACTTAACATCTCCCAAAATCTCTCTCTCTCCTCTGCATTCCTCTCTTCTCCAGGTGCATACACGCTTATTATGACCCACTTCTCACATCCAACCTTTACTTTAATCCACATAATTCTTGAATTTACACATTCATATTCTCTTTTCTCCTTCCATAACTGATCATTTAACATTACTGCTACCCCTTCCTTTGCTCTAACTCTCTCAGATACTCCAGATTTAATCCCATTTATTTCCCCCCACTGAAACTCTCCTACCCCCTTCAGCTTTGTTTCGCTTAGGGCCAGGACATCCAACTTCTTTTCATTCATAACATCAGCAATCATCTGTTTCTTGTCATCCGCACTACATCCACGCACATTTAAGCAACCCAGTTTTATAAAGTTTTTCTTCTTCTCTTTTTTAGTAATTGTATACAGGAGAAGGGGTTACTAGCCCATTGCTCCCGGCATTTTAGTCGCCTCATACGACACGCATGGCTTACGGAGGAAAGATTCTTTTCCACTTCCCCATGGACAATAGAAGAAATAAAAAAGAACAAGAGCTATTTAGAAAAAGGAGAAAAGCCTAGATGTATGTATATATATATATGCATGTGCGTGTCTGTGAAGTGTGACCAAAGTGTAAGTAGGAGTAGCAAGATATCCCTGTTATCTTAGCGTGTTTATGAGACAGAAAAAGAAACCAGCAATCCTACCATCATGCAAAACAATTACAGGTTTTTGTTTCACAGTCATCTGGCAGGACGGTAGTACTTCCCTGGGTGGTTGCTGTCTACCAACCTACTACCATTGTATTTGTTTATTATTAAATTATTGTAAGCTTATTTAAAATATATTTAGTTGAATTAGGCTAAATTAAATTGCGCTTGTTATAATAAGGTTAGGCAAATTTTCTAAGGATATTTTGGTACAAAATTATTAATTTTTACATTAACATAAATGAAAAAATATATCTTTAAGCGTATAAGACAAAATTTAAAAAAGACTTAATTTTAAACGAGTTCATGATAAGTGACCAGTTTTATCTATTTCTTGTGTGAAGTATATTTAAATTGGTTACAGTCTTAACGTGCGACTGTCAAATGCAGTCTTACGCACAGTCGATCACTTGTGGTCTTATGTGCGAACGATTACTTGCGGTCGATTACTTGCGGTCGATTACTTGCGGTCGATCACTTGGGGTTTTACCTGCGGTCAATCAGCTACGGTCTCAGACTTAACAAATTAATCATTAGCCATTCAGGCCAGAGCTTTCTTTGTATCGTATTTGCTTTCTTGTTCAAATCCTCTTTGTTTTTAGTCATTTTTTGTTGTATGTATCTATATTTCGTTGTATCTATATTTCGTTGTATCTATATTTCGTTGTATCTATATTTTGTTGTATGTATCTATATTTCGTTGTATTTATCTATATTTCGTTGTATTTATCTATATTTCGTTGTATTTATCTATATTTCATTGTATGTATCAATATTTCTTTGTATGTATCAATATTTCATTGTATCAATATTTTGTTGTATGTATCTATATTTCGTTGTATCTATATTTCGTTGTATGTATCTATATTTCGTTGTATGTATCTATATTTCGTTGTATGTATCTATATTTCGTTGTATGTATCTATATTTCGTTGTATATATCTATATTTCGTTGTATGTATCAATATTTTGTTGTATGTATCAATATTTCGTTGTATGTATCAATATTTCGTTGTATGTATCAATATTTCGTTGTATGTATCAATATTTCGTTGTATGTATCTATATTTAGTTGTATTTATTCTTATTTCGTTTTATGCATTCATATTTCGTTGTATGTATCCACCTTTCGTTACATGTATCAGTATTTCGTTGAAAGTATCCATACTTCGTTGAATGTATCCATATTTCGTTGCACATATCTATATTTCGTATGTAAACATTTTTCGATTTATCCTTCTTTGGTTGCATGTATCCATGTTTGGCTGTATGTGTCCATCGTTGGTTGTATGTAGCTCTCCTTCGTTGTATGTATCAGTCTTTCGTTATTCTCATCCATCTTTCGTCGTCTGCATCCTTTATTCGTTGTACGTATCCGTTTTTCGTTATTTACATCCGTTTTTCGTAATGTGTATCTGTTTTTATATGTATCCATTTTATTTGTCTGTATTAATCGTGTCGCATGTATCCATCCAGTCGTATGTATTCACCTTTTTGCTGAATTCATCATCTTGTCATACGTATCCATCTTCCATCGCCTGTATCCAGCTGTCGCTGTTTATATGCATCCTTGCGTTCTATGTAGCCATCATTCGTTGACAGTATCCATTCAGTCGTTATATATATTATATATATATATATATATATATATATATATATATATATATATATATATATATATATATATATATATATATATATATATATTTCATACGTACACACAATATTCAATGCACCTCAAAGAAACAAGCTAAGGTATACATATAGAAATATCACAGCCAGCAGGATTCGAACCCACGTTGGCAGCTGCCCACGAGAGTGGCTTAGCTCCCAACGTGACGCCTTAAACACGTAAGCGACAGATGCCTCATAAGGTTAGGCAGCCTGTTGAACTGCAAGCTGCCTAACGCCGCCGCCAGGCACACCAGTGATCCTCAAGCATGGAGGAGCAGCATCAAGGAGTATCATGAAGGTGCTGGAGGTCATACTTGTGGTTTCCGGGGGTGTCTGGCGTTAGTAGTAAAGATAACCTGCAGTCCAGCAGGCGCTCACTAACGCTATTCTTAATATAACGCGCAAGTGTCGGAAGTAACGCAATGGAAAACGAATTATTTTTTATTGTAAAATAAGGATAACCTAAAGAGAATCATTATATCTTACTGAAGAAAATGGTGTTCTATTGAAGAAAAATGGTGTTTTATCGATAAAGAAAAATGGTGTTTTATCGATGAAAAAAATGGTGTTTTATCGATGAAGAAAACGGTCATTTATAACTGAATCTTGTTTTATCATTCGAGAAAATGTTTTATCACTGAAGACAGTCATTGTTTTATCAGTGAAAAAAACTGTGCTTTTGTACTGAATGATATGAATAAGATGTTTAGTACTGATCACAGAGAGAGAGAGAGAGAGAGAGAGAGAGAGAGAGAGAGAGAGAGAGACCTTTAGTGAAAATGAGCATCGGGAAAGCTGATGGTCATGTATTAAGAACGAAAAAGGTTCACAGAGAACAACTGTGGCTCCTAACGAAAGAAAACGCATAACGAATGACAATGTGACGTGTAACGAAGGGGAGGTTACGCATAACGAATGACGATATGGTACTTGACGAGGAGGCAATGCATAACGAATACTTAACGAATGAACCTATGACACAAATGACTTGAAGCAATACATAACGAAGATGATATAACACATAACGAAACAGGGTATAACGAAGAGGTTGTAACACCGCATTACTAATGACTGTACAACGAAGAGATGCCGATGCAAAACGAATATGTACATAACGAAGACATGGTAACGCATAACGAATACGGATATAATGAAGAGGATATAATGCATAACGAATGAGGATATAACGAAGTTTTGGTAATACACAACGAATGATGCTGTGATATGTAACGAAAAGGAGGGAGTGCATAACGAGAGCGTATATAACATATTACGACCGCAAACGACATAACGAACGAACGGTAGAGGAAGCTAAAAATCGAAAGATGTAAAACACAACGAGAACGAATATTGTAAATCGTAAAGCAGACAACGGTTCATCGTGGAAGCGAAAATAAACGAGGTTTTAACGATTGCGTCTCATAACTATCTCCTTCAAGGGAAAAGAGAGTCTCAGCGAAGCGAAATATTACGAGAAAACGTTCATTAAGGAACGTGTGTTTTTTCTCCCGTAACGATTATGAACGTTGGCTTTTCAATAACGAATACGCATTGCGATACACTTCGTTAATGAGCACGGGATCTTTAGTCACTAATGAACATGGCGAAACACCTCGTTACACGAACAAATACGACTGAACACTCTTTTAGTCCGGAGTAAACCAAGATTGTCGCTTGTTTAACGTAAACGAATAAGACAAAATGAAATTGATCAAAGTTAAGGAAAGTTGAAGCTCTCAGCAACACTTTAGCGACATCGCTTAAGGAAGAGGCGACTAAACGAGTATTAAATCACGATTAAGCTAATCACTAACTCGTTAATCACTGCGTTAACGAGGAAATGTGAATATCATCAGTCAACGAAAACTGAAGCGAGAAACGTATTTTCGAAAACTAACGAAAAAAAATGGTGAATGAACTAAGGATAGTTTATAAACTCTCATTAAACGAAGATTTACGAACAGACATCAATTATCACAAAAAATATATGACGTCACATAAAAGAATGTTCACCGAAATCACAGTAGAACGAAAACTTGATGTTTAAAGCAATCTCCTTAAAACACACACACACACACACACACACACACACACTTGTCCCCCCAAAAAAAAAAAACGGTTCACACTAAACGCAAAATCCCAACCTGACGAAAATTTATGAAACGAATCACTGTGAAAAAATAAGTTCCAAATAAAATACTTTGAGACCGCATATACGTAATTAAACGAAAATGAAATGAGAAAACGAACCAGAAGGAAATATAAGACAACAGGTGTGTGTGTGTGTGTGTGTGTGTGTGTGTGTGTGTGTGTGTGTGTGTGTGTGTGTGTGTGTGTGTGTGTGTGTGTGTGTGTGTGTGTGTGAGATACTCTGAACCTGACCACTACTGTCTACCTGCCGATAAAGATACTTTATATTCTCCTGTATCTGTAGATGTAGTGTACGAATTTTATACTCTCCCTTGCAAAGCCTGTTTTTGAAGCCTTTGCAAAACCTATTTTGACGTCTATGCAAAGCCTGTTTTCAAACCTTTGCAAAACCTCCTTTAAGGCTTCCACAAAGTTTTTGAGGTTTTGTACACATAAAGACCCCGGTAAATTTAAGACTATACATAGGTGAAAGAGGCAGTGAGCCCACGCAAGTATCAACGTTTCGCTCGCGGGGAGCGAAACGTTGAGGGTTCTGGCGATGTTTTATGCATCTTCGTCCACCGGCCGGGTTCAGCCACCTGTGAATGCCGTCGAAGTCCATCATCGAGCCACAGTCTCCATAACGGACCACGTAACACGTGGTCCATGGTAACACATAGTAACACTTTGGTACCACCTGCGTCCTCACATACACCGTGTTACTGCATCCGTCCGTGTTAGTCGTACTGAATAGGGTAGAAGCACATTGTGGGCATCCCCACTTCGTAATTGTCGTATAGAATAGCGTAGCAGTACATTATATATATATATATATATATATATATATATATATATATATATATATATATATATATATATATATATATATATATATATATATACATACATCTCGTGTCATCATCATTAACCCATTCATCTTATGACAATCATGCGTCAAAGGATATTCTTCCCTGACTAAGGATACATAAACAATGACAACTGGCTCTAGTTCGCTGCCTTTAATTCGTTCAAAGGACACCTCAGTGACCGTTTCGCACAGTCGTTGATCTTCGGTCTGACTCCCACGAGCGAACAGTACTTACGCTCGTCCCTCCTCGACGAGGGACCAGAACAGGTGGAAGTGAAAAACACATTAGCAGATAGTCTTTTATTAAACGACGTTTAGACCGTAACAGGCAATCAGAACCAGAGTTTTATTAGACGATGTTTAGACCGTAACACGCAAGTGGAGCCAGAGTTTTATTAGACGACGTTCAGACCGTAACACCCAAGCAGACCCAGAGTTTTATTAGACGACGTTTCGAACCTAAAAGACTTCATCGACACCCATCAAGTCCAACATACAGAGGCAACAGAGAGGTCATGTACCATAGACGTCTGTTTGTGTACCCTCTCTTCTGTTACTGCATTCCTAGAGATGATAAAAAGGTCTGTCTGTCTCTGTATGTATGTCTATCTCTCTCTCTCTCTCTCTCTCTCTCCTATGAAGTTACAAAACATCTAACAGTAATCTCGCGAATGTTCCTTAGTGCTTACTCTCTAAATCTTGTCTCTATCCACATGACAGATATGTGGTACGTAATAAACTAGCCAGAACCATCTACATGATAGATATGTGGTGCACAGTAAACTAGCCACTACCCTCCAGAGGTTGGAAATGCATACACAACCGTTCACTATATACATACACGCACAGTGTATACATGGGCACGCAATATTCACATTCAAATAATACATACACAGTACACTGTATACACACCCGCACAATATATACCACACCCGCACAATGTATACACACCCGCACAATGCATGCACACCCACACAAAGGATACACATTTGAACAATGTATATTCTCGCACGTGCATACACACCCACACAAAGAATATACACCCGCACAATTTATACACATCCGAAAAATGCATAAACACCCACACAAGGAATACACACCTGCATAATGCATATACCCGCATAATGAATACACATTCACACAAGGAATACACACCTGTACAATGCATACATAACCTCACAATGCATACATACCCGCACTATGTATACATTCTCGCACATGATATACACTCCCTCACATTATATACACTTCCGCACAGTGTATACACTCCCGCACAATGTACACACACCCGAACAAAATATACACACCACACAGTGTATATACACCAGCGCGAAACATACACAACACACACACACCCGGAAGCGAATACGAACAAGCGGCCGTACGATCGTGTCTCAGGCCAGTACAGCAAATCCATCGATCATACACAAAGTCATACACAGTCGTGCCGTTATACCTCGTTCAGGTATGCTCTTCTTCGCTGATATAACGTAGCTTGGCGGAGGGGAGTTATGATATGAGTAAGTCTTACTACTGTATTACATGTCTTTCAGACATGTAAGACAATTGTAAGACTTACTCTTAAATGTATGATCGTTCAGTCTAGACGTCTCAAGACTTAGAAATATTCACTTGAAGGCGTTTAGGCTTGGTTACTTATTAATTGGTACAGATATATCCTGGTCAATCTGGTGGTAATGAAGAGTAAAATTATATCCTGGTCGTGTATCCTGACTGGCTCTTTGGGTATATCCTGATCAGGTGTAAGGATATTCCCTAGTCGGTTATAAGACCATATGTGAGTCGGGTATGAGACTATATCCTGGTCGGATATTTGGTTATACCCTCGTCTGGTCGGGTATTACAATATACATTGGTCGGGTATAAGGCTATATCCTACTCGGGTATAAGGCTATATTCTGTTAGGATATACATTTCAGCTGAGAATGAGTTGAATATACAATTTTATGCTTTTAGAACATACGTTATATATATATATATATATATATATATATATATATATATATATATATATATATATATATATATATATATATATATATATATAGATATAAATATATATATATGTGTGTGTGTGTGTGTGTGTGTGTGTGTGTGTGTGTGTGTGTGTGTGTGTGTGTGTGTGTGTGTGTGTGTGTGTACTCACCTAGCTGAGGTTGCAGGGGTCGAGTCCGAGCTCCTGGCCCCGCCTCTTCACTGTGTGTGTGTGTGTGTGTGTGTGTGTGTGTGTGTGTGTGTGTGTGTGTGTGTATACACAGTCATGTGGTGTATGATTAATATGCTGTGATTTCTTGAGTATGATCAGATTATATCAGGAATAACGGAACTGAGCTACGTGGTTATATTAAATGAGTAGGTCACTGTCGTATAATTTAACAGGGAATGTAACCTTATAATCAGGTAAGGTATGCTGTTATATCCCACTTGGATGTATGGCAATATACCTTACATGAAAATAATTAGGATGGTTACATTTAGCATGATTATAATTAGCATGATTTCAAGATTATACATAATATCAAGACTTACGTAATGATCGGATGATTGGTTACATTTCGAGCGGGTAAAGAGCGACATTTCGGTCGGATACGAAGTTACACTTTAGTCTGTATGTAGTTACCGCGAGGTCGGCCGAAAAGGTTCCAGCGAAGCGAACATTTAACGAACGGTGTCGGTACTGGTTGGCTGCCGTGTTTAGCCGTTCGTTTGGTAACTCTATCATTTGTTAAGTCGACTATATTTATTCGTTGTGTTGCTTCCGATTATCCCTCATTCGTTATTTCGTTGGGTAGCCATTTCGTTCGTTCGGTCTCTCTCTCTCTCTCTCTCTCGGTTGTTTGCTTCCTCGTTTAATTTGCGTTGATAATACGTTCCTCGTTCGTAAGGCCATTGTGGTTCCACCTTTTTATCTCGTTCGTTCGGCTTCTGTTATTGTACGTTACCGTTCGGTCTTCCTGAAGTGTTCGGTGGTCTAGTCGGTATTCCTTTATTTATTAATATTCATCTTAGATTGACTATTCGTTCGTTTTTGTTTATAATTTCTTTCGTCCGCTCGACCTTGATTCCTTTGATTTGCGTTTGTTTAGTTAACGTTCGGCTTTTCGGTCGGCTTTTATACTAGTTATTCAGATTTTTCCTTTCGGCCGACTTACAATTTATTTTAATTTTGAGTGACATCGGTTTTTTTATTTTTCCATTTCATTTACATTAGCTTTTTTTTTAAATTTTACTGCACATTGTTCGAAATTTCGTTCGTTCGGACAACGAGACGGAGTTGTTCGATTATTCGTTCGGGTTTTCAAATTCAATCAATGAAGTGCGTGTTCATACTACCCTTAACCTGCCTGTTTTGTGAGTGTGTGTGTGTGTGTGTGTGTGTGTGTGTGTGTGTGTGTGTGTGTGTGTGTGTGTGTGTGTGTGTGTGTGTGTTTGGCAACGTTTCTGCTAGTTGATGTGTCTGCTGTGTTTGTCGGGGTGCATTTAGGTCTGTGTTTGTCGGAGTGAAATTCAGATTATTGATCCTAGCTGAGTGTATAGATGTGAACACGATCGAAACATCGACCCAAGACAAACACACCGTTCTTGATTTGATTTATATGCACATTGATATTACCTCCAACCCAATTTATTATAATTATTATCATAATTATTATTTTTTCAACAAGCCGGTTATATCCCACCGAGTCAGGGTGACATAAAAAGAAAAACCAAAGTTTTTTTTCTCAATTTAGTAATTTATACAGGAGAAGGGGTTATTATTATTATTATTATTATTATTATTATTATTATTATTATTATTATTATTATTATTATTATCAGTGATGGGTAAAGTTCTCTCGCACACTTCTTCCCATTCCCTTCCATCCCCACCTTCATTCCCGCTCTCCCTCCCCAACCCTTCTTTGTAATAATGAAGGATATAATGTTTGATATAATTACGCGAGTTTAAATTACACTCATTGTAGTGTACGTGATAAATAATGGTTTAAATAGCTAAATATAATTGAATTACCTTTGATATCATCAGCGCATGCTAAGAACACTAACAAAAGAACAGCGTTCAGATACTTTAATATGCGTTCAAGACGTCCGGTTTTTTTCCATCTTCACAGACGTCGTCTTGTAGATATATAGTTCAAAGAACCGACAAGACTGATTACAGCGACTCCAGGCTGAGGGACTGACTACCTCAGTCTCCTTGTGATCTTCACTATTCTTCTTTGTACTGGACTGATGAAGCCACTGTGTGGCGAAACGTTTCCACAATAAAGATACGCAAGTGGTGCACATGTGTCTAGTTTATCAGATGCCGTCTTACTGACTCTGCTTTTCATCACATGACTAACACGAATCTTAGTACTGTTTTGCCTTCCTCAGTACATTGTCAGAGGCTTAAATCTTGGGAACTCTCATGATCTCATCTTACCTGACTTGACCTTGGCTTTATGTCACCAAGCTCTCGACCTTGTTTATTCTTGCCTCACACACCTTGATAACGCACGATAATCCTGAATCAAGGTAGAAGTAGACAGTTCTTGATATGGCCTTCCAGGTCCATTAGCTGTCTGTTCCCCATCTACTTCTAAGCCCCTGTGTCAT
>NC_091308.1:31643546-31666046 GCF_038502225.1 Cherax quadricarinatus
CTTGAACGAGCTTAACGCTCTTAAACAACCATAACAACGCTCTTGAACGACCTTAACAACGCTCTTGAACGACCTTAACGCTCTTGAACGACCTTAACGTTCTTGAACCATAACAACGACCTTAACGCTCTTGAACGACTTTAACGCTCTTGAACGACCTTAACAACGCTCTTAAACAACCATAACGCTCTTGAACGACCTTAACAATGCTCTTGAACGACCTTAACAACGCTCTTGAACCATAACAACGCTCTTGAACGACCTTAACGCTCTTGAACGACCTTAACGCTCTTGAACCTTAACAACGCTCTTGAACGACCATAACAACGCTCTTGAACGACCTTAACGCTCTTGACCTTAACGCTCTTGAACGACCTTAAAGCTCTTGAACGACCTTAACGCACTTGAACGACCATAACGCTCTTGAACGACCTTAACGCTCTTGAACAACCTTAATGCTCTTGGACGACCTTAACGCTCTTGAACGACCTTAACGCTCTTGAACAAACCTAACAGCGAACTTAATAGCGCTCTTGAAGGAACTTACCAGCGCTCTTTACCGAATTTATTACCGCTCTTGGACGAACTTACCAGCACTCTTGAACGAACCTAACAACGCTCTTGAACGAACTGAAGAGTATTGTTGAACGAACTTAATAACACTCTTTAATAAACCTAACAGCGCTCTTTACCGAATTTATTACCGCTCTTGAACGAACTTAACAGCGCTCTTTAACTGAAATTAACAGCGCTCTTGAACGAACATAACATTGCTCTTGAACGAACTTAACAGCGCTCTTTAACTGAAATTAACAACGATCTTGAACGAACATAACAGCGCTCTTTAACGAACTTAACAGCGCTCTTTAACTGAAATTAACAGCGCTCTTTAACGAACTTAACAGTGCTAAATAACAAAAAGACAATACCGTGACTGGAACAATACACAAATAACCCGCACATAAGTTATATTTCCAATCTTTCTAATCTCGACAACTCTCTCCGTTCCCTAGACATCAAACTTACTTCTCGCTAGACTAACACTTCGCACTAATGTAGTTCATACCTCTCCTCCCTTTATACATGCTCCTGGTGTCTACTCTGTTTCCTGTTTCTCTTGTCCTCTTCAGTACTCTGGAGAAACTGGTCGTTCTCTGACAGACTTAGGGAGCACAAAAATAGTGTTAGGCTTGCCGACACTAACAATGCTCTTTCCTGTCATGTCAGAGATCACAGTCATCCTACTGACTGGTCCTCTGCTAAAACTGTCTACCCTACTTCTAACTTTCACAGTCGCCGTCTGGTTGAATCCTCCCTAATACGCAACATTCCTTGCATGAATCTTAGTCGTGGCTTTGTCTCTGTAGATGCCTTCCTTTCCCATTACATTGTAAAATGCTCCAAACTTCAGAACACCCGTGACTTAACCTGATTCTTTTTCTCCTTTTCCCTCTTCCTCTTTCTTTTATGGGTTTTCTTTCTTCTGCCTTGGATGTTTAATCCATTATTATTTCTTCCCCTCTTTGTTTTGTTCCTGCCCTTTGTGGGCCCCTAGCTCCCTTGTGGGCCCCTAGCTCCCTTGTAGTGCTCCTCTTTCCTAGTCTTCGACTGACTCTACTACTACAACTACCTGTATCACTACCTCTTCTTACTTTCCTACTACCTCTCTTGTCCCGTCCCTGTATGCTGGCCTATATATACTCCCTCCTCCTCTCCTTTCTGTTAGTGTGACTTTGTAAATGGTCCAAGTCGGACCGAAAAGTCGTCGTAAGCTCCCTCTCCTATGTGCGGGTTATTTGTGTATTAATAGTGCTATTTAACGAACTTAATAGCGCTCTTTAACGAACTTAATAGCGCTCTTTAACGAACTTAATAGCGCTTTTTAACGAACTTAATAGCGCTCTTTAACGAACTTAACAGCGCTCTTTAACGAACGTAACAGCGCTCTTTAACGAACTTAATAGCGCTCTTTAACGAAATTAATAGCGCTCTTTAACGAACTTAATAGCGCTCTTTAACGAACTTAATAGCGCTCTTTAACGAAATTAACAGCGCTCTTTAGCGAACTTAATAGCGCTCTTTAACGAACTTAATAGCGCTCTTTAACGAAATTAACAGCGCTCTTTAACGAACTTAATAGCGCTCTTTAACGAACTTAGCAGCGCTCTTCAACGAACTTAACAGCGCTCTTTAACAAACTTAATAGCGCTCTTTAACGAACTTAACAGCGCTCTTTAACGAACTTAATAGCGCTCTTTAACGAACTTAGCAGCGCTCTTCAACGAACTTAACAGCGCTCTTTAACAAACTTAATAGCGCTCTTTAACGAACTTAACAGCGCTCTTTAACGAACTTAACAACACTCTTTAACGAACTTAACAGCACTCTTTACTAACTTAAAACCACTCTTTAACAAATTTAACAGCACTGCGTAACAGCCTGTGAAACAACCTATATAACAGTCTGGGTAACAGCCTGCGTAACAGCCTGTGTAACATCCTATGTAACACCCTGAGTAACAGCCTGTGTGACAGCCTGTGTGACAGCCTGTGCAACAGCCTGTGACGGCCTAATGTAACAGCCACCGCTTTCCGAGCTCAACGGCGCTTAACGATGAGCACTCTCTGACGAACTCAACAGCGCTTTCAAACGTCTTCGTCAGTGCTTGCTAACAACATCAACAATGCTTAACGACGAATAATGATTTCTTACGCACTCAACAATGCTAACTACAGAGTTCGACGACTCTCACTAACGAGCTCAAGAGCGCACTCTAGCGAACTTTAACAATGTTCACTCGAAAACTTTATCGCAATTTCTTACGAAATTAAGAGCGTTTACTAACGAACACCAGAGCAATTACTAACGCACTCAGCGCCACTCACTGTTACACCCCTCTCGTTATTACGCTACCATTATTATTGTCTAATCATCATTAATTGCCACTAATTGCATAATTAAACACAGCTACACCTTTATATGAATATATATATATATATATATATATATATATATATATATATATATATATATATATATATATATATATATATATATATATATATGTGTGTGTGTGTGTGTGTGTGTGTGTGTGTGTGTGTGTGTGTTACTGTAACCACGAACAAGTTGTATTTAATCAATAACACACTGCGGCTAGCCGGGGGATCGAACCCGTGTTGTTTTAGCTCTCCTTGTATGAAGCAAGTCAAAATTCACAACGCTCTAAACCACTGGACCATACAATCCTACAAGAGCCTGAGCCTAGGTTTGTTTCATGTTGCGAGAACATACGATGGTGTGGTTGCCTCATTCTACTTCCCGTTTGGTATATTAGCCTCCACAATCAGTACATATATTACTGCAACCACGAACAAGGGGTATTTAAAAAATAACAACACTGCGGCTAGCCTAGTCGGAGGCTCATGTTTGTAGGATAATATGGTCCAGTCGTGAATTTTGACTCGCTTCACACGAGGAGAGCTAAAACAACACGGGTTCGATCCCCCGGCTAGCCATATTCAGAGTGCAGGCACTGTACTTTCCACCTCCTGGACTCAAGTCCGGCTAACTGGTTTCCCCGAATCCGTTCATAAATGTCACTTTGCTCACACTCCGACAGCACGTCATGTAATAAAATTATTATTTATTCTCTTTCTAACGAAAAAAAATAATTAACAACACGTCAAATTGCAAATAAAAAAGTACTTTTTGTTGTGTTTGTTGTTACAAAATAATTATCAAACGTTAAATTTTGGAAGAAAAAACCCATACTGCCTGTACACACACACAATATATATATATATGTCGTGCCGAATATGTTAAACTTGCGATCTTGGCTTAAACAGCAACGCTTATCTTGCCATATAGGACAAACGAAAATTTGTGTATGCAATAATTTCGCCAAAATCATTCTGAACCTAACGAAAAAAAAATATATTTCGTTGTGTTTGTTTAGTATTAAATAATTGTAAACGTATCTAAAATATATCTAGTTGGATTAGGCTAAAATAAATTGCGCTTGTTATAATAAGGTTAGGTAAGTTTTCTAAGATTCTTTTGTTGTAAAATTATAAATTTTTACATCAACATTAATGAAAAATATATATCTTTAAAAGTATAAGAGAAAATTTTAGAAAGAACTCAATTTTAAATGAGTCCTTGCTAACTGACCAGTTTTACCGGAGTCCACTGTAACTTTATTATGAAACTGATGAGGTTAACTGAATTTAAATACCTGAAAGACGGTCAGTTTAAATAAAAGGGAGTCAGTACATTTAAATACCTCACAGTCAGTAAATTTTAATACTTGGGAGTCAGTAATTTAAATACCTGGGAATCAGTAAATTTAAATACCTGGAAATTAGTAATCTCAATACTGGGAGTCAGTAATTTAAATACCTGGCAGTCAGTAAATTTTGCACATTTTTTTTTGTATTTTTTTGTACACTGAGAGTGTATTGCTGGAACATTTAATCTGGAGAGAGTTAATGGTCATGTTTCTCTCACGACAGCCTTGGTACAGCACTGTATCTGCTAAATATGGGCCGGTACAACTGGTGCCAATTCGTGCTACAGCTGTGCTGATTGACTCATTCGGGTTCAGTGCTTATGAATAATAATAATAATAATAATAATAATAATAATAATAATAATAATAATAATAAAAATTTGCGACTGAAATCTATCATTAAAACTGTCACTTTTGAGCTAAATATATTTTCTCCCTGTCTCCTTCCATCCCTCCCTCCCTCCCCCTCCTTCCCTCACTTTTGTCTTTCTGTCTATCGATCCGTCTATCGATCTGGCCAGTGTAGACTAAAAGAACTGACAAACAGGAGAGAATCAAGGAGACAGATAGGTTCGTACACACACACACATACACACACACACACACACACATACATACACGACAACCGAAATGTAACTGGTATAGTGATACCGATAAGATGTGGGAAAGGACACTTATGCACAGTTCAGTACATTAATTACAACAAACATTTCGTCCCCATTTAATTAATGCCTTGTTCAGTTTTAACAGAGATAACTAAGATAGCAGTGACAAGGAACGAGAGAGTAGTAGTAGATCATTTGTGGTGAGACGGGCAGTATTAAGAACATAAGAAAGAAGGAACACTGCAACAGGCCTACTAGCCAATGCGAGGCAGGTCCATGTCACCCCCCGGCTTAGACCAATGACCCACCTAGTTAGGTTACATCCACTTATGAAGAACCTGTCAGTACAGGTCAGTAGTCCTGCCGCAGTGCTCACCCATACGCAGTGCTCAAGTAGGCATCATGCTACAGCGGTCTTCAGAAAGGGGCAATATCCTGTTGATCAACAGGATAACTTGGCCTCGTTTACGACAGACGAAAGTATATGTAGGCCGTCCTTGTTCCCCTCGCTGACACTGTCCCTCAGAAGTCCCGCAGTTACTAGCTATACAAAAATACATGCGGAAATCAGTTAGGCAGCCTGCTGGTCCACCTCATATGGACCCCAGGATAACGCAGCCTGCTGGTCCACCTCATATGGACCCCAGGATAACGCAGCCTGCTGGTCCACCTCATATGGACCCCAGGATAACGCAGCCTGCTGGTCCACCTCACATGGACCCCAGGATAACGCAGCCTGCTGGCCCACCTCCCGTGAAACCTTAGGTAAGGCAGTACTGCATGTCACATGGATTCCGGGATAAGGCAGCCTGCTGGTCTACCTCACATGATGGTCCAACATCAATAATGCAGTTGTCGGTCGATTCCCCAACGACCTACTCGCTGCTATCGACCGGTGCTCCGCTGCATCGACCTCAGTGCTCGTGTTTCCCGATCGATATGTCGTGGCTTGCGTCCCTCGTGAATGGTAGTGATGGTGGTGGTGATTGGTGTTGGCGATGGTAAGTTGGTAACGGCGGTAGTGGTGATGGTGGTGTTGGTGGTGATGGTAGTGCTGGTGATGATGGTGGTGTTAGTGATGGTGTTAGTGTTATAATTATGAGGAATCGTTAAAACCGTAAGGGCCATAATTCGGCGTAATACATGCGAAGTATCGAGCGTGCGCTGCGACGGTCACCTCCTAGACCACTACAAACTACTGCGGGTGATAACCTGTGTAGTGTACTGGAACAAACGGACGTCCGCCTTGGTTATCATTGTGTACAGCGACTGTTTGTGTCAGTATCCATAAGAACAAGTGAATTTGGTCCCTCACGCCAGAAGTTATTCTTTCACACAAGAATGGCTGTATCAATTAACACACACACACACACACACACCTGGACAGACTGGACACCTGGTCCAGCAAATGGCTTCCCGAATTTAATCCTGCCAAATGCAAAGTCATGAAGATAGGGGAAGGGCACAGAAGACCACAGACAGAGTATAGGCTAGGTGGCCAAAGACTGCAAACCTCACTCAAGGAGAAAGATCTTGGGGTGAGTATAACACCGAGCATGTCTCCGGAAGCACACATCAATCAGATAACTGCTGCAGCATATGGGCGCCTGGCAAACCTGAGAACAGCATTCCGACACCTTAGTAAGGAATCATTCAAGACACTGTACACCCATACTGGAGTATGCAGCACCTGTTTGGAACCCGCACTTGATAAAGCACGTCAAGAAACTAGAGAAAGTACAAAGGTTTGCAACAAGGTTAGTTCCAGAGCTAAGGGGAATGTCCTATGAAGAAAGATTAAGGGAAATCGGCCTGACGACACTGGAGGACAGGAGGGTCAGGGGAGACATGATAACGACATATAAAATACTGCGTGGAATAGACAAGGTGGACAAGGACAGGATGTTCCAGGGAGGGGACACAGAAACAAGAGGCCACAATTGGAAGTTGAAGACACAAATGAGTCAGAGAGATAGTAGGAAGTATTTCTTCAGTCATAGAGTTGTAAGGCAGTGGAATAGCCTAGAAAATGACGTAGTGGAGGCAGGAACCATACACAGTTTTAAGACGAGGTTTGATAAAGCTCATGGAGCGGGGAGAGAGAGGGCCTAGTAGCAACCGGTGAAGAGGCGGGGCCAGGAGCTAGGACTCGACCCCTGCAACCACAAATAGGTGAGTACAAATAGGTGAGTACACCTCATTACAAACTCCACCTTCACACCACCTCCCCCCCCCCAAAAAAAAAAAAAGTTCCTCGTCATGTCTCCCGGTTCCCCAACCCCAAAGTACCCCTCAGACTACAGTTTTAGAAAACAAGTTGAAGGTTTGGTATACAAATGCAGATGGAATAACCAATAAATGTGAGGAGTGGCATAAAAGAATCAAAGAGACATCCCCAGACATAATAGCACTCACAGAAACAAAACTCACCAGGATAACAGGTGCAGTCTTTCCACCCGGATATCAGATGATAAGGAAAGACAGAGGGAGCAGAGGGGGAGGAGGAGTTGCACTGCTGATTAGAAATCGGTGGGGATTTAAGGAAATGGATGGAATGGGCGAAAGGGACGACATAGTAGGAACAATCCAGTCTAGGGGCCATAAGAGGGTAATTGCAGTGATGTACAGCCCCCCACAGAACTGCAGGAGGCCAAGAGAAGAATACAAAGAGAACAACAAAGCAATGGTAGACACACTAGCCGAGATGGCCGGAAGAGCTCACATACGTAAAGCAAAGTTACTAGTTATGGGTGATTTCAATCACAAGGAGATTGACTGGGAAAACCTGGAGCCCCATGGGGGTCCCGAAACATGGAGAGCCAAGATGATGGATGTGGTACTGGCAAACCTCATGTATCAGCATGTTAGGGACACAACCAGAGAGAGAGGTGAGGATGAACAAACAAGACTGGACCTAATATTCACCTTGAGTAGTTCGGACATCGAGGATATCACGTACGAAATGCTCCTTGGAGTTAGTGATCATGTGGTTCTGTGCTTTGAATATATATTTGAGTTACAAGTGAAGAGAGTAGCAGGAATAGGACGGGAAAAGTCAAATTGCAAAAGGGGGGACTACACAGGCATGGGAAACTTTCTGCAAGACGTTCAGTGGGAAAGAAAATTGGCAGGAAAACCAGAAAAAGAAATGATGGACTACGTGACAACAAAATGCAAGGAGGCAGAGGAGAGGTTTGTGCCCAATGGCAACAGAAATAATGGGAAGACCAAAACGAGTCCTTGTTTCACTCAAAAGTGTAGGGAGGCAAAAACTAAGTGCACTGGAAAATGGAAAAAGTACAGAAGACAAAGGACCCAGGAAAATAGAGATTAGCCGAAGAGCCAGAAACGAATATGCACATATAAGAAGGGAGGCTCAACGACAATACGAAAATGACAGAGCATCGAAAGTGAAGTCTGAGCTGAAGCTGTTGTATAGCCCCATTGGGAGGAAAATAACAGTCAAGAACCAGGTAATCAGGCTGAGGAGGGGAGGTGGGAGTTCACAAGAAACAACCAAGAAGTATGTGAGGAGCTTAACATGAGATTTAAAGAAGTATTTACAGTGGAAACAGGAAGGACTCCAGGAAGTCAGAATAGGGAGGTACACCAACAAGGGATACACTAACAAGTGCTGGATGAAATACACACAACCGAGGAGGAGGTGAAGGAGCTGCTACGTGAACTTGATACCTCAAAGGCGGTGGAATCGGACATCTCTCTGTGGGTCCTTAGAGAGGGAGCAAAGATGGTTTGTGTGCCACTAGCAAAACTCTTCAACACATCCATTGAAACTGGGCCACTACCTGAGGAATGGAAGATGGCAAAAGTAGTCCCAATCTTTAAGAAAGGTGTCAGACACGAGGCAGTAAACTACAGACCTGTGTCACTGACGAGTATGGTATGCAAAGTCACGGAGAAGATTATCAGGAGAGTGGTGGAGCACCTAGAAAGAAACAAGCTTATAAAGGACAACGAGCACGGTTTCAGGGAAGGAAAATCCTGTGTCACAAGCCTACTGGAGTTTTAAGACAAGGTACCGGAAGTAAGACACGAGAGAGAGGGGTTGACAGATTGCATTTCCTTGGACTGTAAGAAGGCCTTCGACGCAGTTCCTCACAAGAGGTTAATGCAAAAGCTAGATGATCAGGCACGCATAACTGGAAAGGCACTGCAATGGATCAGAGAATATCTGACAGGGAGGCAGCAACGAGTCATGGTACGTGACGGGGTATCAGAGTGGGCGCCTATGACGAGCGGGGTTCCACAGGGGTCAGTCCTAGGACCTGTGCTGTTTTTGGTATATGTGAATGACATAACGGAAGGGATAGACTCAGGAATGTTCGTGTTTGCAAATGATGTGAAGTTAATGAGAATTAAATCGGAGGAGGATCAGACAGGACTACAAAGAGACCTGGACAGGCTGGAAGCCTGGTCCAGCAACTGGTTCCTTTAATTTAACCCCGCCAAATGCAAAGTCATGAAGATCGGGGAAGGGCAAAGAAGACCGCAGACAAGAGTATAGTCTAGGTGACCAAAGACTGCAAACCTCGCTCAAGGAGAAAGATCTTAGGGTGAGTATAATACCGAGCACAACTCCTGAGGCGCACATCAACCAGATAACTGCTGCAGCATATGGGCGCCTGGCAAACCTAAGAATAGCATTCCGATATCTCAGTAAGGAACCGTTCAAGACTTTGTGCATCGTGTACGTCAGGCCCATATTGGAATATGCTGCACCAGTTTGAAATCCACACCTGGTCAAGCACGTTAAGAAATTAGAGAAAGTGCAAAGGTTTGCAACAAGACTAGTCCCAGAGCTAAGGGGATTGTCCTACGAAGAAAGGACAATCCCCTTAGGGCAGGAGGGTTAGGGGAGACATGATAACGACATAAAATGCTACGAGGAATTGACAAGGTGGACAAAGGCAGGATGTTACAGAGATGGGACACAGAAACAAGGGGTCACAATTAGAAGTTGAAGACTCCGATGAGTCAAAAGGATGTTAGGACGTGTTTCCTCAGTCATAGAGTTGTCAGGCAGTGGAATAGCCCAGAAAGTGTCGTAATGGAGGCAGGAACCACACACAGTTTTAAGACGAGGTTAGATAAAGGTCATGGAGCAGTGAGAGAAAGAAGACCTAGTAGCGATCAGTGAAGAGGCGGGGTCAGGAGCCATGAATCGACCCCTGCAACCACAAATAAGCGAGTACAAATAGGTGAGTACACACAGTAACATTAGTCTTCTTTATTTTGCACATCTGGGCCACCTTTGTATTGTTACTCACTGCTGAATAAACGATATTTGTTTATTACCGATAAAATATCAATGTTTTTCCCCGTCCCTTATAAGGCATAATGAAATTTCTGGAAACCTATTCCTTTTAACACAGTTTATAGAATGAGTTTGACTGAAACTTTTGACAATTTATGTGAGCATGAAATATAAGTTCATTTCTGTTACCATTTGCTGGAGCGAGTGTCAAGAAAACTGATCCATATCTCTATCACTGATGGATGTTGAGGAAGAAAAGATCTATTGTAATCTACCGCGAAATAACTTGCTAAATGTCTACAAGTAGATCGAGGCAAATGTAAACGGATCGTGAAATCATTCAGTTGCATTGCTTAATAAAATGCATGAAATGTATCTCCACAGACAACAAAAGCATATCACCCCCCCCCCCATGGATATTTTATTCATTTAACATCACGTATCTTTAATCCCTCCCAAGAAGCTCATCATCCAATAATCATTTCCTTAAATCAACTGCAAAGGTGACTACTTAAGAAATTTCTGGTTTAACTGTGTATAATAAGATATCACAAATTATATACACTGATGGATCTAAGCAGGAGTCTACTGGCAGGGCTGCATCTGCACTCGTTACTACCTCCCTAGATAAGAACTCTACCAACAACTTTGAGTTAGGCGCAAGTACTGACTACAGACTGAATTGTTTACATGCTAATGGAATTAAACTGAACTTGGCCTCTTAATCACTCTTGATTCTGTATCATCACTGAAGGAACTTGGCTCTCATAATGACTAACAATATAATCATTGAAAAGCCGGGTAGAGGTAATAAATATCAGAGGCAAATAAATGTACAGTTCTTTAACACCCCCCCCCCCCCAAAAAAAAAATACTTTGAATGAAAAAAAATATAACTTGATACATTTGTGTTAAAACCTTAGAAATAATATTACGAAAGAAGTAAACAGTGGATCTGAATGTCATAGGAAAACATTCTGACGATAGAGTAGATCCACCTCTCACTATAACATGAACGTAAATAAGCACGTTTATGGAGCAACTTGCAATTCGAACAGACTGACTTATGTTGCAGAGGGCAGACTTACACTTGGTTACAGGTACTTCTGGTAGTTAGAAAGACACAAGGTGGGTGATCATACTAAATGCAAATATTGTGGTCAGCCTTCTGATCACTTGAACATTATGTGCTTAATTATCCACTTCTTGAGGAATCTAGAGACAGACGGTCTAATAAGTGATATATTAAGGTATCTTATTAATGAAAATAAGATGGCAGGACATACTAAGTAAATATCCTAAATTTGCTGCAAGAGATAAGGCAAACTGTAAAAAAAAATATCAGAAAATATTCCTGCTAACTCTTATTGTGTGTGTGTGTGTATACACACACACACACACACACACACACACACACACACACACACACACACAAGACTTAGGCCGCAATAAAAGTTAGCAGAAATATTTTCTGAAGACCAGACAAGAACACACGCTTATCTATAAATATTCACACGAATTCTTGCGCTATCGTCCAGGGGATGGATATATTCTTGCGCTATCGTCCAGGGGATGGATATATTCTTGCGCTATCGTCCCCGGGATGGATATATTCTTGCGCTATCGTCCACGGAATGGATATATTCTTGCGCTATCGTCCAGGGGATGGATATATTCTTGCGCTATCGTCCACGGGATGGATATATTCTTGCGCTATCGTCCAGGGGATGGATATATTCTTGCGCTATCGTCCAGGGGATGGATATATTCTTGCGCTATCGTCCAGGGGATGGATATATTCTTGCGCTATCGTCCACGGGATGGATATATTCTTGCGCTATCGTCCACGGGATGGATATATTCTTGCGCTATCGTCCACGGAATGGATATATTCTTGCGCTATCGTCCACGGGATGGACATATTCTTGCGCTATGGTCCACGGGATGGATATATTCTTGCGCTATCGTCCACGGGATGGACATATTCTTGTGCTATCGTCCACGGGATGGATATATTCTTGCGCTATCGTCCACGGAAAGGATATATTCTTGCGCTATCGTCCACGGGATGGATATATTCTTGCGCTATCGTCCACAGAAAGGATATATTCTTGCGCTATCGTCCAGGGGATGGATATATTCTTGTGCTATCGTCCAGGGGATGGATATATTCTTGCGCTATCGTCCAGAGGATGGATATATTCTTGCGCTATCGTCCAGGGGATGGATATATTCTTGCGCTATCGTCCAGGGGATGAATATATTCTTGCGATATCGTCCAGGGGATGAATATATTCTTGCGATATCGTCCAGGGGATGGATATATTCTTGCGCTATCGTCCAGAGGATGGATATATTCTTGCGATATCGTCCAGGGGATGGATATATTCTTGCGCTATCGTCCAGAGGATGGATATATTCTTGCGCTATCGTCCACGGAATGGATATATTCTTGCGCTATCGTCCAGGGGATGGATATATTCTTGCGCTATCGTCCAGGGGATGAATATATTCTTGCGCTATCGTCCAGGGGATGGATATATTCTTGCGCTATCGTCCAGGGGATGGATATATTCTTGCGCTATCGTCCAAGGGATGGATATATTCTTGCGCTATCGTCCAAGGGATGGATATATTCTTGCGCTATCGTCCAAGGGATGGATATATTCTTGCGCTATCGTCCAAGGGATGGATATATTCTTGCGCTATCGTCCAAGGGATGGATATATTCTTGCGCTATCGTCCAGGGGATGGATATATTCTTGAGCTATCGTCCAGGGGATGGATACGGAATGTGCAATAAACAACATTGGTGGCAAATCCTAATCTTATCTATCCTTTATATATCGCGCATATTACATGCAGATGTTGGTCATACTGGTGGCAGCTTTCATATAAATATGTTTACATCTTCAGGTATGACTGCTTGTACTCTCTCTCTCTCTCTCTCTCTCTCTCTCGACCTTTGCTCACCTCTCCAGCGGCCCTCTGCACTCAACAACCCTTGACTCTGAAGATTTTGTCTAGTTGAAGCAGTGTGTGTGTGTGTGTGTGTGTGTGTGTGTGTGTGTGTGTGTGTGTGTGTGTGTGTGTGTGTGTGTGTGTGTGTGTGTGAGTGTGTGTGTGTGCGCGCGCGTACGTGCGCATCGTCTGCTTACTCTGTCCTTTCCTCCTTCACCCCTTCCCCTCACCCTTTCCCATTACTCATTTCCATCAGCCATTTCTATCACCCATTCCCCTCACTCCTTTACCCCACCCCATGATTACCTCCTTCATCCGGAGAGAAAGAGAGAGAGATACTGTTATGTACAAGGCCAATACTGCCAAAGTGCCACACTTGGCTCCACTTCGAGGACAGAGTGAAGCAAGTTTCTATACCACAAGACGGGCAGAAAGCAGCAGTTTCACTCTGGCTGTACCCTTCTCCAGAACATCACTTTATCTGAGATCATTTATCCCCAGGATGACTCGAGTATGGAACACATTAGTACAGCATTATGATGTCAACGAGATAAAGTCAGCTGATCAAATGAAAATGCTGGCCCACAGATGGCTCCAACTTCATCCTGTTCCCTACTAGTATGTTTCATAACAATAAAAATGCTTTCAAATGAGCTGATGTAGGTAACAGCTCTTAGCTTGTCAATAAAGTTAGAAATCCTTAACGTAACCTTGTCAAGCCTTATGTAAAAGAGAGAGAGAGAGAGAGAGAGAGAAAGTGGAAGAAAAATAATAAATCACCGAAAATGTAAAAAATCATCGCCTTGGTGCTGCGGTTCGACCCAAGGAATAGCTTGTAGGCCAGTCCAGCGAGGGGAACCAATCTCTCTTTGGATGGAAGGCGGAGTGCCCACAGCTGTCACCCCTCTCCTCTTCCCCCCCCCAAAAAAAAGTGAGAATCTTGATGAGCGAGCACTTAATAAGGCATTCCTTGGGCGAAACGTCGTGCTAACAAGTCGTGATAAAGATCTTAAAGAAACAAAACGTTGTCCCAATAAAAGACTTTCTCTTGCTTCTTCACTGACTGGCGAAACGTTCCCAGAATAAAGATTACGAAAATGTTGCACAAGGGTCTCATTGAATCAACTTGTCGGCTTTGTATAAATACAAACAAAACGAAACCGTTCTTCGTTAAGCTCGCACGGTCGAAACGTCGCAACAATAAGCGGTTTCCTGCGCAATACACGTATTCTCACACTTGAGGTAAAGCGCTGCAAGAAACACACAGAACATTCCTAAGAGAAGGGCAACAACTTTAAGGAGAGAGCAGAGAAGAGGAAGAAAAACAGCGTCTTCCTGAAGACAGCCAAGTCTGTCTTCACTAAAACACCAAAACGAAAATACTGACAGTCGTAGATATACGTAGATCAGAGGGAGAGGTAGACCCACAGGGGGTGTGAGAGAGAGAGAGAGAGAGAGAGAGAGAGAGAGAGAGAGAGAGAGAGAGAGAGAGAGAGAGAGAGAGAGAGAGAGAGAGAGAGAGAGGGAGAGAGGGAGAGAGGGAGAGAGAGGGAGAGAGAGGGAGAGAGAGGGAGAGAGAGGGCGAGAGGGCGAGAGAGAGGGCGAGAGAGAGGGCGAGAGAGAGGGCGAGAGAGAGGGCGAGAGAGAGGGCGGGAGAGAAAGGGCAGGAGAGAGGCCCACAGGGGGGGGGGAGAAATAAGCCTACAAACACACAGTAACGCACCTTGTCAAGGCTGTTACCAATTAACTATTCCCTTAATTAGCCAGTGATAACGGTACTTTCATGTAAGTGTCTGAACAACGGCACTTTCACGTAAGTGGTCTGAACAACGACACTCACGTAAGTGGTCTGAACAACGACACTCACGTAAGTGGTCTGAACAACGACTCTCTCACGTAAGTAGTCTAAACAACGACACTCACGTAAGTAGTCTGAACAACGACTCTCTCACGTAAGTAGTCTGAACAACGATACACTCACGTAAATAGTCTGAACAACAACACTCTCACGTAAGTAGTCTAAACAACGACACACTCACGTAAGTGGTCTGAACAACGACACACTCACGTAAGTGGTCTGAACAACGACACACTCACGTAAGTGGTCTGAACAACGACACTCTCACGTAAGTAGTCTGAACAACGACACACTCACGTAAGTGATCTGAGCAACGACACTCACGTAAGTGGTCTGAACTACGACACTTTCACGTAAGTGGTTTGAACTACGACACTCACGTAAGTGGTCTGAACTACGACACTCACGTAAGTGATCTGAACAACGACACTCACGTAAGTGGTCTGAACTACGACACTCACGTAAGTGACCTGAACAACGACACTCACGTAAGTGATCTGAACAACGACACTCACCTAAGTGATCTGAACAACGACACTCACGTAAGTGATCTGAACAACGACACTCACGTAAGTGATCTGAACAACGACACTCACGTAAGTGGTCTGAACTACGACACTCACGTAAGTGATCTGAACAACGACACTCACGTAAGTGGTCTGAACTACGACACTCACGTAAGTGATCTGAACAACGACACTCACGTAAGTGATCTGAACAACGACACTCACGTAAGTGATCTGAACAACGACACTCTCACGTAAGTGGTCTGAACTACGACACTCACGTAAGTGGTCTGAACTACGACACTCTCACGTAAGTGATCTGAACAACGACACTCACGTAAGTGATCTGAACAACGACACTCACGTAAGTGATCTGAACAACGACACTCACGTAAGTGGTCTGAACTACGACACTCACGTAAGTGGTCTGAACTACGACACTCAAGTAAGTGATCTGAACAACGACACTCACGTAAGTGATCTGAACAACGACACTCACGTAAGTGGTCTGAACTACGACACTCTCACGTAAGTGATCTGAACAACGACACTCACGTAAGTGATCTGAACAACGACACTCTCACGTAAGTGGTCTGAACTACGACACTCACGTAAGTTTTCTGAACTACGACACTCACGTAAGTGATCTGAACAACGACACTCACGTAAGTGATCTGAACAACGACACTCACGTAAGTGATCTGAACAACGACACTCACGTAAGTGATCTGAACAACGACACTCACGTAAGTGATCTGAACAACGACACTCACGTAAGTGGTCTGAACTACGACACTCACGTAAGTGGTCTGAACTACGACACTCACGAAAGTGATCTGAACAACGACACTCACGTAAGTGATCTGAACAACGACACTCTCACGTAAGTGGTCTGAACTACGACACTCACGTAAGTGGTCTGAACTACGACACTCTCACGTAAGTGGTCTGAACTACGACACTCTCACGTAAGTGATCTGAACAACGACACTCACGTAAGTGATCTGAACAACGACACTCTCACGTAAGTGGTCTGAACTACGACACTCACGTAAGTGGTCTGAACTACGACACTCACGTAAGTGATCTGAACAACGACACTCTCACGTAAGTGGTCTGAACTACGACACTCACGTAAGTGATCTGAACAACGACACTCACGTAAGTGATCTGAACAACGACACTCTCACGTAAGTGGTCTGAACTACGACACTCACGTAAGTGGTCTGAACTACGACACTCACGTAAGTGGTCTGAACTACGACACTCACGTAAGTGGTCTGAACTACGACACTTGTCTGTGAACAAAAAGTTTTCTTCAGAACTAAGTGACATTAAGAGTAAAACGATTAAATTACAGAAGTAAGAGAATGTATTAGTCTCGTTTCTCCTATTACTACCACTATTAACACTACTACTACTACTATTTCTACTATTACTTCCACCACTAGTACTCTTCCTACTACCATTATTTCTTCACTACTACCCCCTCATTCTACAACTTTTACCAAGATGGTAAATGCGACACTTGTGTAGCATTTGGGTACCTTCATTCTGGAAACGTTTCGCCAGCCAGTGGCTTCTTCAGTCCAATACAGAGAAGAACGGAGGAAGATGAGCAGTAGTTTGCGGTAATCTGTCCCTCAGCCTGGAGTCGATGTGTTCACTCCATCAATCATAATAAAAGTGTTTTTTATCAAGATTGATGGACTCAACACATCGACTCCGGGTTGAGGGACAGATTACCTCAAACTCCTTCCCCTCATCTTTCAACGTTACTATTGCAACTTTTACTGTTACTTCCAACACAAAATCTACCATTAATACTACTTCTGCTTCTACCACTACTACTACTACTACTACCACTTCTATCACCAGTTCTATCACTACTACCACCACCACTTCAATCACTACTACTAGCGCTAATACTACTGCCACTACCAACACTACTACTAGGACCACTACTACTACCATCACTACCAACACTACTACTACCACTACCACCACTACTACTACCACCACTATCACCATCACTACCAACACTACTACTACTACCATCGTTACCATCACTGCCAACACTACTACCACTACCAACACTACCACTATCACCATTACCATCACTACCACCACTACTACTACAACCATCACTACCACCACTACTACTACTACTACTACCACCATCACTACCACTACTACCATCACTACCACCATCACTACAACCACTACCAACACTACCACTACTACCATCACTACAACCACTACCACCATCACTACCAACACTACCACTACCATCACTACCACCACTACCATCACTACCACCATCGCTACCACCATCACTACCATTACTACCACCACTACTACCACCACCATCACTACCACCACCATCACTACCACCACTACCACCATCACTACCACCATCACTACCACCACTACCATCACTACCACCATCACTACCACCATCACTATCACCATCACTACCACCATCACTACCATCACTACCACCATCACTACCACCATCACTACCAACATCACTACCAACATCACTACCAACATCACTACCATCACTACCACCATCACTATCAACATCACTACCACCATCACTACCACCATCACTACCATCACTACCACCATCACTACCACCATCACTACCACCATCACTACCAATATCACTACCATCACTACCACCATCACTACCAACATCACCACCACCATCACTACCACCATCACTACCAACATCACTACCACCATCACTACCACCATCACTACCACCATCACCACCATCATCACTACCAACATCACTACCAACATCACTACCACCATCACTACCACCATCACTACCACCATCACTACCACCATCACTACCATCACTACCACCATCACTACTACCATCACTACCACCATCACTACCAACATCACTACCACCATCACTACCACCATCACTACCACCATCACTACTACCATCACTACCAACATCACTACTACCATCACTACCACCGTCACTACCACCGTCACTACCACCATCACTAGCACCATCAATACCACCATCACTACCACCATCACTACCACCATCACTACCACCATCACTACCACCATCACTACCACCATCAATACCAACATCACTACCACCATCACTACCACCATCACTACCACCATCACTACCACCATCACTACCACCATCACTACCACCATCACTACCACCATCACTACCACCATCACTACCACCATCACTACCACCATCACTACCACCATCACTACCACCATCACTACCACCATCACTACCACTACCACCATCACTACCACCATCACTACCAACATCACTACCACCATCACTACCACCATCACTACCACCATCACTACCACCATCACTACCATCACTACCACCATCACTACCACCATCACTACCACCATCACTACCACCATCACTACCACCATCACTACCACCATCACTACCACCATCACTACCACCATCACTACCACCATCACTACCACCATCACTACCACCATCACTACCACCATCACTACCACCATCACTACCACCATCACTACCACCATCACTACCACCATCAATACCACCATCACTACCAACATCACTACCACCATCACTACCACCATCACTACCACCATCACTACCACCATCACTACCACCATCACTACCACCATCACTACCACCATCACTACCACCATCACTACCACCATCACTACCACCATCACTACCACCATCACTACCACCATCACTACCACCATCACTACCACCATCACTACCACCATCACTACCACCATCACTACCACCATCACTACCACCATCACTACCACCATCACTACCACCATCACTACCACCATCACTACCACCATCACTACCACCATCACTACCACCATCACTACCACCATCACTACCACCATCAATACCACCATCACTACCACCATCACTACCACCATCACTACCACCATCACTACCACCATCACTACCACCATCACTACCACCATCACTACCACCATCACTACCACCATCACTACTTCAGAAACGTCACAGAAAAAAGTTATCAATTAACCCAATTTTATATGAATTTTTTTTACATACAGAACAGAGCGCTAAACCTTCCAAGAAGAACGGAAGGTGATCAGGTTCGATGCAAGGGAAAATGAGTAGCAACTCCAATTCCTTGGATCAAGAGCTCTTCAATCCATTTGGGGGAGAAAAATAAATAATATTTCACGTATTCTACATTCTCTTACACACTGTATTTATGATTATTCTGCAGTTTGTATTTTCTGTATTAATGGATATTTTGTATTCTACGTACTGTATTTATGGGTAGTCATTATTTTGCATTCTCCTACCGTGAGAAGGTCGACCTTAGGTACTTGTACCTTTAAGCTCATACTAGCACTTTTCTTTAACTTAGTTGCAAGTTTCATGTTAGATAATATTTACATCTATTCTGTACACTTCAACATATCTGAAGCTGAGAGGCGACAGACTAAAGGATAAATATTGTTATATAAGCTACTTGTCGCGGTTTTCTAACCCATTTGTCACACGTGAATTTAGGCCTGATAATGTAATTTTGCAAGTAAGGTTGAGGGGGGAAGGTGGAGGGGTGGTAGGTGAGGGGGAGGGGTGGTAGGTGAGGGGGAGGGGTGGTAGGTGAGGGGGAGGGGGAGGCGTGGTAGGTGAGGGGGAGGGGGAGGGGTGGTAGGTGAGGGGGGAGGGGTGGTAGGGAAGGGGGAGGGGTGGTGGCTGGGGAGGGGAGAGGGTGGCAGAATGATAAATACTGAATATCAGAATGGTATACAATACCGACAAGTTGTTAAGACACACAGGCAACAGTTAGGCATCTTTATTCCGAAACATTTCGCCTGCACAGTAGGCTTCTTCAGTCGAGTACGAAAAGTAGGAAGGAGCCGTAGAGATGTGAAGACAATGTAATCAGTCCGTCACCAGGTTGAGGGACTGACAACAACACCTGACTTTTTGTGATGATGTAGGCTGGTAGTCAGTGATCCGTGAAACAGAACTTATATTCTCCCCAAAATTTGTCTAATGTACCTTAAATTCTTCCCAAATTTATTGATAAAATTTGGGAAGAATTTAAGATACATTAGACAAATTTTGGGTAGAATATAAGTTGTGTTTCACGGATCACTCACGACCTGCCTACATCATCATAAAAAGTCAGGTGTTGTTCCGGATGGCAGAGAGGTGTAGTCTCGTCCTTACTTGCCTTCCTGTTAACCTTTTATTGTTATAGTTCCTTGATAATGTGAGAAGTCACGAAATCGCTTGGAATTTCATTATTTTTTCAGTGGTTGTTCTGCATGTAGTTATATGAGCCTTCTTGTTAGTGAAGTGTATAGTACACGATAACGACCATTAACACACAATAACGTTCCTTAGCACAATATAACGACTTGGAGCAAGAGAAATTTCAGCACTGAACAGCCGGAGAAACTTCGTCCTGGAAGACCTGGAGAAGCTTCAATATCGAAGAGATCTAGAAGCCTCAGCATGGAAGAACTGGAGAAAACTTCAGCATGGAAGCGCTGGAGAAACTTCAGTATGGAAGAAGTGGACAGTGGCAGCACTATGGGGGAGCGAAAAAGAGCTTCAGTCTTCTCTACTTCCTTCAGCACCCCCATCCCTCTCTTTCCCCGTGTTAAGAAAAATCATCAATTATTAAACTTATTAAGTACAATTCTCCGGCTGTACCAGATACAGGCTAACTGGCTAACAGGCTAAGAATGGAGGAACACTGCAGTAGGCCTACTGGTCTGTGCTTGGCAAGTCCTTCTCTAATCCATCCCCTCCTCGCTCAAATAGGGATGTAACGGCCATGTCGAAAGCTACCCAAGGTCTAAGCGCCGAATGACCTTGCAAACCCATGCTTTGCAGGTCCTACTCATATCCAGGTCTTGCAAGGTGAAGCGGCTGGCATGGGCGCGACAACCCGCATAGTCACGCCGTTTGCAGGAGTTTGTTGTGGCATCCACCGCGAGGCCTGGTCATGGACCGGGTCTCGGGAGCGTTGATTTCCCGAAACACCCTCCAGGTTTGCTCCAGTGGCTTCTTGACTTGGATATCGCTGGGAAACTACTCTTCGTGAATTCTGTACATATACTTGCCTTCCTCTCACAGACTGGCTAGTAGCTCGGTTGGTAGCGCACTCAGCGCACACACTGAGTGTCCATGGTACGATCAGTAAATAGATAGCTGGGTGTTAGTCAACTGGTGTGGGTCACATCCTGGGGACAAAATTAACCTAAGTTGCCTGAAATGCTCTTCATAACCAGGGACTTTCTAAAAAGTATGTCATTGATGTCAGCTATGATCTGTATAAATTGTATCATGTACTTGTAGAAATAAAAGATTTATTATTATTATTATTATTATTATTATTATTATTATTATTATTATTATTATTATTATTATTAACTCGTGTAGAACACTCAGTGGCTCGCCTTCAGCACTATATCAACAAGATGCTTCATATCTACGTACATGTTGTATGTCGTGGTGTTTGCTGACGTGTCTTTAATTTAACCAGTTTGTCGGCATCGTTTATCAAGGTTTATACCTGAAGAAACTTTGTGTTCTGGAGATGCCATTTAAATCTTGCTTGAAAGAGGAAAATTAAAGTGTTGAGCATCATCAAGTGCGTCGTCGCCTTGAGAAGAAAATCTCCATCACCTCACCACTGGAACCTGCAATGCTGCAGTTATGTGATGCTCCCATACACCTGTATAAGACAGCGTCCGTCAGTGTGGCTGCTAGTTAACTCTGCAGAATGTGAACGTAGTTTTTTCCCTGCCTGCGACTGATAAACATTTATTTTAGAAAGAACAGTAGTAACAAAACAGATGAAATTACAGTTATATTTACTGTATAATTGTAGTCGAAAAGAGCCAGGAATCTTTTTTGTTGAAGTTATCATTGATACTTTTGCTTCTGACCTCAAACAACACACTATCATAATTTTTCCTTTGCCCTGAACCTCTCTCTTTTGAGAGAA
>NC_091308.1:31671046-31686046 GCF_038502225.1 Cherax quadricarinatus
ATATATATATATATATATATATATATATATATATATATATATATATATTATTTTGGGCCACCCCGCCTCAGTGGGATACGGCCGGTGTGTTGAATATATATATATATATATATATATATATATATATATATATATATATATATATATATATATATATATATATATATATATATATATATATATATATGTCGTGCCGAATATGTAAAACTGGTCAATTAGCAAGAACTCATTTAAAATTAAGTCCTTTCTAAAATTTTCTCTTATACGTTTAAAGACATATTTTTTTCATTAATGTTAATGTAAATTTTTTAAATTTTGCTCCAAACGAATCTTAGAAAACTTACTAACCTTATTATAACAAGAACAATTTATTTTAGCCTAACCCAACTAAATATACTTTAGATTTGTTTACAGTAATTTAATACTAAACAAACACAATGACATATTTTTTTTTCGTTAGGTTCAGAATGATTTTGGCGAAATTATTGCATATACAAATTTTTCGCTTGTCCCATATGGCAAGATGAGCGTTGCTATTTAAGCCAAGATCGCAAGTTCTGCCTATTCGGCACGACATATATATATATATATATATATATATATATATATATATATATATATATATATATATATATATATATATATATATATATATATATATATATATATATATTATACCGAATAGGTAAAATTTGCTATTTTGGCTTAAATAACAACGCTCTTCTTGCCGAATAAGACAAGCTAAAATTTGTATTTGCAATAATTTCACAAAAATAACATATTTCATTGTGTATGTTTATTAAGTTTTTGTAAAGTTATCTAAAATATATTTAGTTGGATTAGGTTAAATTAAATTGCGCTTGTTATAATAAGGTTAGGCAAGTTTTCTAAGGTTCGTTTGGTACAAAATTAATTTTTACATTAACTTAAACGAAAGAAATGTATCTTTAAACGTATAAGAGAAAATTTGGGCACGTTTCGGAAGCCTGGACGCATGTGAAGGGTCAAATACCGCGGCTGGAAATTTTTACAAATAACACAGCACTTAGTAAATCTGGGATGATTCAGCAGTCTATACGACATTTCAGCACTGCTTCAGCAGCCTATACAACTGTTTCAACAATTCTTGCGTTTGTCACGCAGTCCTTAAGCACGGTACAACAGTCTGTTGGCAAGATACAGCCAGCGACGAGTCAACCAGACATACGAAATTATATATATATATAATGTTATATATATATATATTATATATATAAATATAAATATATATATGTTATGTATTTTTTTATTTATTATTTTTTTTATTATCACACTGGCCGATTCCCACCAAGGCAGGGTGGCCCGAAAAAGAAAAACTTTCACCATCATTCACTCCATCACTGTCTTGCCAGAAGGGTGCTTTACACTACAGTTTTTAAACTGCAACATTAACACCCCTCCTTCAGAGTGCAGGCACTGTACTTCCCATCTCCAGGACTCAAGTCCGGCCTGCCGGTTTCCCTGAACCCCTTCATAAATGTTACTTTGCTCACACTCCAACAGCACGTCAAGTATTAAAAACCATTTGTCTCCATTCACTCCTATCAAACACGCTCACGCATGCCTGCTGGAAGTCCAAGCCCCTCGCACACAAAATCTCCTTTACCCCCTCCCTCCAACCTTTCCTAGGCCGACCCCTACCCCGCCTTCCTTCCACTACAGACTGATACACTCTTGAAGTTATTCTGTTTCGCTCCATTCTCTCCACATGTCCGAACCACCTCAACAACCCTTCCTCAGCCCTCTGGACAACAGTTTTGGTAATCCCGCACCTCCTCCTAACTTCCAAACTACGAATTCTTTGCATTATATTCACACCACACATTGCTCTCAGACATGACATCTCCACTGCCTCCAGCCTTCTCCTCGCTGCAACATTCATCACCCGTGCTTCACACCCATATAAGAGCGTTGGTAAAACTATACTCTCATACATTCCCCTCTTTGCCTCCAAGGACAAAGTTCTTTGTTTCCACAGACTCCTAAGTGCACCACTCACCCTTTTCCCCTCATCAATTCTATGATTCACCTCATCTTTCATAGACCCATCCGCTGACACGTCCACTCCCAAATATCTGAATACATTCACCTCCTCCATACTCTCTCCCTCCAATCTGATATCCAATCTTTCATCACCTAATCTTTTTGTTATCCTCATAACCTTACTCTTTCCTGTATTCACCTTCAATTTTCTTCTTTTGCACACCCTACCAAATTCATCCACCAATCTCTGCAACTTCTCTTCAGAATCTCCCAAGAGCACAGTGTCATCAGCAAAGAGCAACTGTGACAACTCCCACTTTATGTGTGATTCTTTATCTTTTAACTCCACGCCTCTTGCCAAGACCCTCGCATTTACTTCTCTTACAACCCCATCTATAAATATATTAAACAACCACGGTGACATCACACATCCTTGTCTAAGGCCTACTTTTACTTGGAAATAATTTCCCTCTTTCCTACATACTCTAACTTGAGCCTCACTATCCTCGTAAAAACTCTTCACTGCTTTCAGTAACCTACCTCCTACACCATACACCTGCAACATCTGCCACATTGCCCCCCTATCCACCCTGTCATACGCCTTTTCCAAATCCATAAATGCCACAAAGACCTCTTTAGCCTTATCTAAATACTGTTCACTTATATGTTTCACTGTGAACACCTGGTCCACACACCCCCTACCTTTCCTAAAGCCTCCTTGTTCATCTGCTATCCTATTCTCCGTCTTACTCTTAATTCTTTCAATAATAACTCTACCATACACTTTACCAGGTATACTCAACAGACTTATCCCCCTATAATTTTTGCACTCTCTTTTATCCCCTTTGCCTTTATACAAAGGAACTATGCATGCTCTCTGCCAATCCCTAGGTACCTTACCCTCTTCCATACATTTATTAAATAATTGCACCATATATATATATATATATATATATATATATATATATATATATATATATATATATATATATATATATATATATATATATATATAGTGCCGAATAGGTAAAACTGGCTAATTAGCAAATAATCATTTTAAATTAAGTCCTTTCTAAATGTTTCTCTTATATGTTCAAAGATATATATTTTTTTCATTTATGTTAATGTAAAAATTTTGTACCAAAAGAATCTTAAAAAACTTACATAAGTTTATTATAACAAGCGAAATTTAATTTAGCCCAATCCAACTAAATATATTTTTGATAAGTGTACAGTAATTTATTAATAAACAAACACAATGAAATATATTTTTTCGTTAGGTTCAGAATGATTTTTGTGAAATTATTTCATACACAAACTTTCGCTTGCCTTATCCGGCAAGAAGAGCGCTGATATTTAAAGCCAAAATCTCAAGTTTTACCTATTCGGCACGACATATATTCTTGAGGGTCAGATCCCGAAATCTACACGGTATCATAACAACCTAGTAAACTGTGAGTTACAGCAAAATTGGTATAATAAACTGAGTAAGACTGAGTAAGACTGAGGAAGACGGTGGTCACAACATCCCTGGTCCAAGACTACTCAACTTGCTGCCATGTCTTCAAGAGGAACAAGTCTTTAAGAGGAAACTGGACCAGTACCTCCACCAAGTGCCACATCAACCAGGCTGAGATAGCTATGCGGGCCACTGACACCAACAGCCTGGTTGGTAGGGCAGTCAAACAAGGAAACCTGTCCTCGGCCTACATGCACTACTCTCCCAACAGCGGCGATCATGTCTGCGTATGTCTTCTCTTTGAAGGTTTATTGTGCGTACACGTCGGGTGGAATATTCTACGCACTCGTCCACTTGCGTAAGAAAACATGATTTAATTCACCGTGAATAATTAATAATATTAATAATAATTAAAATACGGATTATATTTGCGTTAGATTACAGTACCTGACATACCTGAATATGTTCATTAAAAAGCGGATTTACTTGAAAAGCATAAAAATGGAGAATATGTATGCAAAAAAAATATAAGCATATATCCGTCCATGAATGCGCAAAAATAGCGGATATACGTGCATACATTTACAGGAAAATGCATTATACATGTATGTATGGTCCTAATATTGCAATGACCCGATTTTTTATGGATCTAACTTTCAGAGGCTTTGATTTTTCTGTAGTCCCAGTTTTGGTATGATTCCTTGGCCCCGATTTTGGTATAATGATTTTATCGTCCTGATACTGGTATGATTCTATGGTCCCGAATTTTATTTTATGGCCCCGATTGTCGTGTAATGATTTTATGGCCCCGATTTTGACTCCCGATTTTATGACCCCAACTTGTAATTTATGACCCCGATTTTATGATTTTGTGGACCTGATTTTATGGTCCCGATTTTGATATAATGATTTAATGGTTGCGATTTTGGTTTAATAATTTTATAGTAGTGATTTTGGAATATGGATTTTATGGTCCCAATAGTCTTATATGAGCCGATTTTAGTTTGGGGTAAATTATCGTGAACCCCGATTTAGACATTATACTAATTTTTCATATGGGCCGAAATTTAATATAATCCCGATTTCAATGTGCTGGCGATGCTTTAACAATCTACTGACCTTGTTCTGAATACAATGTTTCGCACCGAACTCCACGAAATAATATATATATATATATATATATATATATATATATATATATATATATATATATATATATATATATATATATATATATATATATATATGTAATAGCACTGCACTTGTATTCTTATTGTATTTTTCAGTTGTGATGTATTTTGAGAGAAAAATACAGTAGAATGATACAGCTTGTGTACCGACTGTTGGCTTAGCGTTATTATTATTATTATTATTATTATTATTATTATTAATTGCATAATTCAATTAGTGATTTTTTTTCGCTGAGCCGCGATTAGCTGACGTAGGACTGAGTTTCCACAAGTCACTGAGCCGAGTGATCCACACGGGTTTAGCGCTCCCTGACATGCAAATTTATCCGCAGGTAAATTGATTGACGAAAAATTAATAGCAGGCACATCGACATATGTAACATCTATCTGGTCTGGTCTCGGACCGGGCAGCAGAAGGGAGGGAGGGTGACGCCCTTTCCCCTACACTTCCAGAAATGGAGGAGGGGCGAAACGTAGGATGTAAGGATCGGTGAATGGAGGAGTCAGTTAGCGTGTTCAACGAGGTAGTTAGACAGTGAGGTCTTAGCGGTGGGTCACTTCAACGATTAGCGGCGACGGAAACCAAACCTGAGGTACTTCCGGTAACACCGTCGTTAACCTATAATATTTACAATAATAATAACAGTAATAATACTAATAATATATATATATATATATATATATATATATATATATATATATATATATATATATATATATATATATATATATATATATATATATATATGCCGTACCGAATAGGTAAAACTGGTTAATTAGCAAGAACTCATTTACAATTAAGTCCTTTCTAAAATTTTCTCTTGTACGTTCAGATATACTTTTTCATTGATGTTAACGTAAATATTAATAATTTTGTATTAAAAGTACCTTGGAAAACTTACCTAACCTTATTATAACAAGCGCAATTTAATTTAGCCTAATCCAACTAAATATATTTTAGATAAGTTTACAATAATTTAATAATAAACAAACATAATGAAATATATTTTTTTTTCGTTAGGTTCAGAATAATTTTTGCGAAATTATTGTATACACAAATTTTCGCTTGCCTTATTCGGCAAGAAGAGCGTTGCTATTTAAGCCAAAATCGCAAGTTTTACCTATTCGACACTACAATTTATATATAACTAATTTTTTATCCAAAACACACACATACACACACAAAACTAGGAACCCAAAGATTTAGGGAAAAAGAATCACAATTTGACAAAGAGAAATATTTCCTTCGAAGGTGTCCAAATGAGCCAGAAAATCAGCTAAATTTATCTTCTTTTAAAGCAAATTTTTTTCTGACAGGCGGAAGGTTAGAAGAGGGGGGAGAAAAGGGGGATATGAGGGGGAAATAAAACTAAAAGAGGGGAGAAAAGGAGAAAAACTAAAATAGGGGGAGAAAATGGAGGAAGGAGGAGAAATAAAACTAAAACAGTGGAGAAAAGGGGAGAAAAGAGGGGAAACAAAACTAAAAACTGGGTAAAAATTGATTATTTATAAATGGAAGTAAAGAATTTTTAACGTCGGAAACGGGAACAGCTTTCTGTGGTGGCGAAACTTGGCTGCAACGTTTCTCTCTGTGAAACTCAGACGCACGTGTAACGTTTCGGAAACTTTTTCTAATCTTTCGAGCAGTAAGATATGTTTCGCTCACCTGGAGCTATTTGTTTCCCCTCCAGTTCAGTCCCAATTAACGTTTCGATTCGGTATTATGTATTGTGTGTCACACGTTTCGCTCTGTGTAGAACTTTGCCATGTCACGACTCGATGAACCTTTACTCAGAGCAAAACGTTTTCCCAATGAGATTTTTTTTTCATTTTGACCCCAAAAAAAATAAAGTGTGACTTTGAAATAAAATACATTGTCTTCGTTCAACCTTGAGGGCGAAACATTGTCTTCGTTCAACCTTGAGGGCGAAACATTGTCTTCGTTCAACCTTGAGGGCGAAACATTGTCTTCGTTCAACCTTGAGGGCGAAACATTGTCTTCGTTCAACCTTGAGGGCGAAACATTGTCTTCGTTCAACCTTGAGGGCAAAACATTGTCTTTGTTCAACCTTGAAGGTGAAACACTGACTTTGTTCAACCTTGAAGGTAATTTTTCTGGTCTCAGACATAACAAAGGCTTCCAGCTTTTATGATTAAATCTACGGGGAAGCGCTAAACCCCTAAGGGTCATATAGCTCGTGGGCGACCAGGGAGGTAATCAGCTTCGATCCGAGGAAGAGGGACGGGTAAGGTAGGTCCAAACACCTTGGATCAAGAGCTCTTTCTACAGCATCACGACCTTTCTCAATGTCCCAATGTTTAAGTGACCTTTGTAAGTGACCCAGTGACTTCGTAAAGGGTTTATTGTGAGCTTAGTGCTTTTTCATCAGCATTTAGAGTGACCTTTTAAAGTCCTCGTGAACACTTAAGGGGTACACTGACCTATCTAAGTGACCCAGTGACCTTGTAAAATATTTCAGTAGTTTTTAAGTGCTTCACTGGACTAGTGACCTTGTAACACCCTGACCGACGGTGTGACCCTTGATGAGTGACCTACCGAATGACCTTTACAAGTGACCAGTGATTTGTAAAGGATTTTAGACGTCTTTAAGAGGCTCAACGACCTTTCTAAGTGGCCCAGTGACCTTGTGCAGTGGCCTATGAAGCTTGTGCAGTGACCCTGTGCAGTGACCCAGTGCAGTGACCTATAAACCTTGTACAGTGACCCAGTGCAGTGACCTATGAACCTTGTGCAGTGACCCAGTGACCTTATGTAGTGACCAAGTGTCATTTTATGTTGAAAGTAAATCTTCCAACATTTGCACATAATACGTAGCGGAGAGAGAGAGAGAGAGAGAGAGAGAGAGAGAGAGAGAGAGAGAGAGAGAGAGAGAGAGAGAGAGAGAGAGAGAGAGAGAGAGAGAGAGAGAGAGAGAAATGTATTGCCATTTCATACTGAACCATATTAAAAATAATCTCTCTCTCAGTTGCTTTTGGCTGCTTTTATTGCTACTCTACCACTACCACCACCATTACCACCACCACCATCACCACTACCATCACCATCACCACCACCAATACCACCACCATCACCAATACCACCACCACCACCATCAGTACCACCACCACCACCACCATCACCACTACCACCACCAACACCACCACCACCACCACCACTACCACCACCACCACCACTACCACCATCACTACCACCACCATCACCACCACCACTACCACCACCATCGCCACCACCACTACCACCACCATCACCACCACTACCACCATCACCACCACTACCACCACCATCGTCACCACCACTACCACCACCATCACCACCACTACCACCACCATCGCCACCACCACTACCACCACCATCACCACCACTACCACCACCATCGCCACCACCACTACCACCACCACTACCATCACGACTAAAAAATAATGTTTGTATTACTTGTACTAATGGTATTCCCACTTAGGCTAATATTATCCCAACTGTTACTTACAATATCACTACCACAACCGCCAGTACTGTTGTTGCTACCACCATCACTACTAGTACCTCTACTATCATTACCACCATCACTACTACTAACTACTACCACCACTAATGTACTGCCACCCAAAACGCCTCTTAAGATTTCAATATGAGAGAGAGAGAGAGAGAGAGAGAGAGAGAGAGAGAGAGAGAGAGAGAGAGACAAAGAAAGGGGGGAGGGAGAGAATGGCACCCGAACGGCACCTTTGGCACCTTCGGAAAAAGCCACCATTTTCTACAGGTGAGTTTATTATTATTTTCTTGCTCGACCTGGAAGTATATAATTATTTCCGTAGATTTCATTATGCGTTTTTTTTTTTGTGTAAATTTAAATGTTTCTATTTTTTTTTTTTTATGTTCTCGGTTCAGAGATGGCGCGCGATCCCACGTGTTGAACGCCGGGGGAAGATGGCGTCGGGAGACCTGAGCTCTCTCTCTCTCTCTCTCTCTCTCTCACACTTTTCCCACACTCTCTAGCCCTCTCTCCATACTCTCCCAGTTCCCAAACATTCTCTACCCCCTCTCCCACATTCATCACTTTCTCCCCTTTCTCTCTATTCCACTCAATTCCCTCTCCTCTCTCCACCCCCACGCCAAGCCCTGTCCCGCCTCGCTATGGGTAAGTATGGCAGCTTCAGAGATTTCGCTACAGCTGAGCTGTAGCTCCTGAACCCAACAGTTTAATGTCTGAATGTCCTCACTGCCTGGTTCAAGTCTCCCAGCTCAGACTGAGACAGTTCACTACTTCATCTATGACACTCATCCTGTGTGATGGGATATGACAGTGAAACGATGTTGTTCTTCCCACTGTGTAACTATCATATACAATAGTGTAGCAGCACACTGCGGATGTTGAAAATTATATTATCACTTTTCTCTCTCTCTCTCTCTCTCTCTCTCTCTCTCTCTCTGGGCCTACTCTGCTCACTGAACTTTTTCTCCCCCACTTCTCTTCTTCTTCCCTCTCTCCCCTCTCCCCTCCACTCTCCTCTCAACTCACGTCCTCTTCAACTGTGACAAGTCTCTTGTACACCTTTCTCAGGCTTTGCGTGTGAAAAACTAAGAGAGGGGAAAAAGAGGGTAGAGGGAGGGGGAGGGAGGGAGGAAAGTGGGAGAGGGAAGGGAGGACAAGGAAGAAAGAGGGAGGAAAATGAGAAAGGAAAGGGAGAGGGAGGAAAGTGTGAGAGAGGGGGAAGGAAGGGCAAGGGAGAGGGAGGGAGGAAAATGGGAGAGAGATAGAAGGGAGAGGGAGAAAGGAGGATTAAGAAGTGAGGCTAGGTGAAAGAGAGATGGGCAATATAATGGAAGAGAAAAAATGGAATATAGGAGAGGAAGAGGACAACATGGGAGAAGGATAGGGAAAAATTGGAGAGTGAAAGCGCAAAATGAGAAAATGAAAAATGAAAGAAAGGGCAAAAATGAGTGTGAAAGGGCAATACGGGAGTGGGAGAGGAGAGAACATGTGGGAATGAACACACTTGGAATATTTGTCATTCCATTCCATGCTGATTTGCTTATTGTTTTCTGTCCCAGGGGGAAAAGGGAGAGGGAAGGGGAGAAAGGGGAGAGAGAGGGGGGGAGGAGGGTAAGAGAGAGATGGGGACAGAGAAAGAGGAGGGTTGTATCGTGGCCGGGAAAGATAGTGTTGTGGGTTGGTCAGCTGTAGTGGTATCCAGAGACAGGTGGTGGCGCAGATGGTAGTGATTACGGAGAAAGTGTTGGAGACTCCCGTTAAGAGTGCTGGAGATTCCCGTTACGAGTGTTGGAGGCTCCCGTTACGAGTGTTGGAGACCCCCGCTACGAGCGTTTGAGACTCCCGCTACGAGTGCTGGAGACTCCCGCTACGAGTGCTGGAGACTCCCGCTACCAGTACTGGAGACTCCCGCTACGAGTGCTGGAGACTCCCGCTACGAGTGCTGGAGACTCCCGCTACGAGTACTGGAGACTCCCGCTACGAGTGCTGGAGACTCCCGCTACGAGTGCTGAAGAACCCTGCTAGAGTTTTTGGAGATCCTCAATTCAAGTGCTGAAGTCCCCGCTACAAGCGTTGGAGACTGTCCCCACCATAAGTATTGGAGGATCCGCCACCACAAGTGTTCACTCCCCCACCGCAAGTGTTCACTGCCCCACCACAAGTGTTCACTGCCCCACCACAAGTGTTCACTGCCCCACCACAAGTGTTCACTGCCCCACCGCAAGTGTTCACTGCCCCACCACAAGTGTTCACCGTCCCACCACAAGTGTTCACTGCCCCACCACAAGTGTTCACTGCCCCACCACAAGTGTTCACTGCCCCACCACAAGTGTTCACTGCCCCACCACAAGTGTTCACCGTCCCACCACAAGTGTTCACTCCCCCACCACAAGTGTTCACCGTCCCACCACAAGTGTTCACTCCCCCACCACAAGTGTTCACTGCCCCACCAGAAGTGTTCACTGCTCCACCACAAGTGTTCACCGCCCCGCCACAAGTGTTCACCGCCCCGCCACAAGTGTTCACCGCCCCGCCACAAGTGCTCACTGCCCCACCACAAGTGTTGGAGGCTCAGTACTGGCTATTGAACCCTACGCTTTAGGGGTTCATTAGAGAGTTGTTTACCCCTGTCAGCACTACGCTAAGCTTCATAGGCTTTGTTGGGAATGTTGGCGCCCCCCTCCCTACCCCACCACGAGTGTTGGCGACTCTCCCCCACCATAAGTATTGGTGACTCTTCCCCACCACGAGTGTTGACTCTGCCCCAATTACGAGTGTTGTTGGAGGAAGAGAACTTACCTTGCTTCTGACCGTTGTTGTTGTTGTGGGCGATGGTCTTGAGAGTGCTTTCATGCTGCTGCTTGGCAGAGGTGAGTGGCAGAGCTGAGGGGTTCATGGTCATGGTTGGGGCAGGGGCCGGCATCATCAGCGTGGCCATGGTAGCCAACATCCTTCTTGACAGATCCAGCCTGCTATGGCAGACGTACTACCTTCCTGATCCTGCCGCTGCTGCTGCTGCTGCTGCTGCTGCTGCTGCTGCCGCCGCCGCTGCTGCTGCTGCTGCTGCTGCCGCCGCCGCTGCTGCTGCTGCTGCTGGTATAGGGCAAACTGAAGGTTCGGCAGCGGAGGAACCTGGAGATTAAGCGGTCACTTTTGTTTTGTTTGGGGCAGGTCAAAGGTCACCTGGGCACTGTGGGGGGTCACTCTGGCAGGTGGAGTCTAGTGTAGCGGGTGAGGTGGCGGTGGGGGGCGGCGCATGGGCGACGGCGGCGGTGGATGAGGTGGAGGAGATAGTGGTGGTGGTGGAGGTGGTAATGGTGGTGGTAGTGTAGTGGAGGTGGTGGAGGTGGTAGTGGTAGTGGCGGCGGGTGGTGGTGGTGGTGGCGGCGGCGGGTGGCAGTGGAACGGGTCGGCACGGGTGGCGGAGGTGGGCGGCACCAGCACTTGACAAAGTCCGGCCGGGGCGACGCGCGGCGGGTGACTGGGGGCGGGGTGGCAGGGCGGCGGGGCGGCACTGTGCCACCCGCCCCGCGCAGCGCACCCAAGTCCCGCCCCCTCAACGTCCCGCCCACCCAGCAAGCCACGCCCACTATTGATCTCGTTAGTGGCTGCCCGCGCCAAAGTCGAGGAGAGGAGCGGGCAGCCAGGCGGGCAAGCGCGCGGGCTGGCAGACGGACGGGCGGGCGGGCAGGCAGACGGACGGACAGGCGGGCGGGCGGGCGGGTAGGCAGACGGACGGGCGGGACAGGCGGGCGGGCCCAGACGGACGGACGGGCGGACGGACAGATATGAACATGTACGTCTTGTGGTAGCGATTATTGGAGTGACGGGGCGACGCTGTCATCGTTATTGGTATAGTGATGGTCCTTGACCCGCTGACCAATACACTACATCTCCGACACTAACGCACCCCTATCCTTTCCCCACAACTCCACTAACCCACCCCTCCTCCTTCTCCAACACCACCCCACCAGCCTTACCTCTCTTAAACCTCTCACCTCATCACCCTCCCACAGTCACCAAAACTTGCCCCTCTCCATCTTCTTCCACTCTTCCTCCCACCCACTATATCCAATACTTCCCACATCTTGCCCTTCCCATCCGCCACTTCCTAACCCACCCCAATACTTCCTCCAACACGAAAATTAACCCTCCTACCTCACACACACACACACACACACACACACACACACACACACACACACACACACACACACACACACACACACACACAATAACACCAGACATGACGCCCACCAAAAGTGGGTGTTACCTATTTAGAATAGTCAAGAGTACATGGTGTACACTGTGACACCCCTATGTGTACCGTATCAAGTACAATACGTACTTGAGAGCATTATATATATATATATATATATATATATATATATATATATATATATATATATATATATATATATATATATAATATATATATATATAATATATATAATATATATATATAATATATATAATATATATATATTATATATATATTATATATTATATATTATATTATATATATATATATTATATATAAGACGGAGAATAGGATAGCAGATGAACAAGGAGGCTTTAGGAAAGGTAGGGGGTGTGTGGACCAGGTGTTTACAGTGAAACATATAAGTGAACAGTATTTAGATAAGGCTAAAGAGGTCTTTGTGGCATTTATGGATTTGGAAAAGGCGTATGACAGGGTGGATAGGGGGGCAATGTGGCAGATGTTGCAAGTGTATGGTGTAGGAGGTAGGTTACTGAAAGCAGTGAAGAGTTTTTACGAGGATAGTGAGGCTCAAGTTAGAGTATGTAGGAAAGAGGGGAATTTTTTCCCAGTAAAAGTAGGCCTTAGACAAGGATGTGTGATGTCACCGTGGTTGTTTAATATATTTATAGATGGGGTTGTAAGAGAAGTAAATGCGAGGGTCTTGGCAAGAGGCGTGGAGTTAAAAGATAAAGAATCACACACAAAGTGGGAGTTGTCACAGCTGCTCTTTGCTGATGACACTGTGCTCTTGGGAGATTCTGAAGAGAAGTTGCAGAGATTGGTGGATGAATTTGGTAGGGTGTGCAAAAGAAGAAAATTAAAGGTGAATACAGGAAAGAGTAAGGTTATGAGGATAACAAAAAGATTAGGTGATGAAAGATTGAATATCAGATTGGAGGGAGAGAGTATGGAGGAGGTGAACGTATTCAGATATTTGGGAGTGGACGTGTCAGCGGATGGGTCTATGAAAGATGAGGTGAATCATAGAATTGATGAGGGAAAAAGAGTGAGTGGTGCACTTAGGAGTCTGTGGAGACAAAGAACTTTGTCCTTGGAGGCAAAGAGGGGAATGTATGAGAGTATAGTTTTACCAACGCTCTTATATGGGTGTGAAGCGTGGGTGATGAATGTTGCAGCGAGGAGAAGGCTGGAGGCAGTGGAGATGTCATGTCTGAGGGCAATGTGTGGTGTGAATATAATGCAGAGAATTCGTAGTTTGGAAGTTAGGAGGAGGTGCGGGATTACCAAAACTGTTGTCCAGAGGGCTGAGGAAGGGTTGTTGAGGTGGTTCGGACATGTAGAGAGAATGGAGCGAAACAGAATGACTTCAAGAGTGTATCAGTCTGTAGTGGAAGGAAGGCGGGGTAGGGGTCGGCCTAGGAAGGGTTGGAGGGAGGGGGTACAGGAGGTTTTGTGTGCGAGGGGCTTGGACTTCCAGCAGGCATGCGTGAGCGTGTTTGATAGGAGTGAATGGAGACAAATGGTTTTTAATACTTGACGTGCTGTTGGAGTGTGAGCAAAGTAACATTTATGAAGGGATTCAGGGAAACCGGCAGGCCGGACTTGAGTCCTGGAGATGGGAAGTACAGTGCCTGCACTCTGAAGGAGGGGTGTTAATGTTGCAGTTTAAAAACTGTAGTGTAAAGCACCCTTCTGGCAAGACAGTGATGGAGTGAATGATGGTGAAAGTTTTTCTTTTTCGGGCCACCCTGCCTTGGTGGGAATCGGCCGGTGTGATAATAATAATAAAAAAAAAATATATATACATATATAATATATATATATATATATATAAATATATATAATATATATATATAATATATATACATATATAATATATATATAATATATATATATATATAATATATATATATATATATATGGGGTCCATCTCTGGTGTAAATTGTGGGACCCATAGCCTCGGAGAAGTGGATAAAAAGGCTTCAAGGAAGAATATTTGGATTTCTTCCTGAAGCCGTTTGAATATTCTACTTCCCCTACCACCCTATATTTTCATTCTGTTTTACCAATAGGTATATTTTATTGCATAATATGGTACAAAAGGTTTAAGAGATGTATTATTGATATACAGATGGCATATACAGTACATGGGATGTGAGAGATACATGTCTAGTACATATTGTTACGTGTTTGTCACTGATTATAATGCGAAAATCTCATCCAGCTCTTCAGAACTGAGGCCCGTGCCCAAAATACAGCAGACATTACCCCTCTGAACAGCAGCGCTGAGTCGCTGGGACAGAAAACTAGCTGCCCTGGGATCCCTAGTTACCCTGACGAGTCTTTTGCCTAGCTCCTTAAGGAACTTAGGCGCACTCTTTCCCCATGAGCCAAGGGTCTCTGAGCCTAAGGGAACAAACATATAATGATGGGCAAGTTTTCCATATTTTCTAGACTTTTGGGACTCCCTGAAGCTGGCGGCTGCCCCTCCTTCCTCCCTGGTGTATTGGAGATAGGTATCAGCCAAGCTAGATGCACATGTATAGTCCCACACCACCTGCTTACCGTCTCTCCAGGCTTGAAGTGTGATAC
>NC_091308.1:31691046-31706046 GCF_038502225.1 Cherax quadricarinatus
CATCCCATCCCACGTACTGCTGACTACACCTATCCCACACCACGTACAAGTGACTGCACCCATCCCACCCCACGTACAACTGACTGCACCCATCCCATCCCACGTACAACTGACTGCACCCATCCCACCCCACGTACAAGTGACTGCACCCATCCCACCCCACGTACAACTGACTGCACCCATCCCATTCCACGTACTGCTGACTGCACCCATCTTATCCCACGTACAACTGACTGCACCCATCCCACCCCACGTACAACTGACTGCACCCATTCCACCCCACGTACAACTGCCTGCACCCATTCCACCCCGCGTACAACTGTCTGCACCCATTTCACCGCACGTACAACTGACTGCACTCATCCCACCCCACGTACAACTGACTGCACCCATCCCACCCCACGTACAACTGACTGCACCCGTCCCACGCCACGAACAACTGACTGCACCCATCCCACCCCACGAACAACTAGCTGCACCCGTCCCACTCCACGTACAACTGGCTTCACCCATCTCACCTCACGAACGAACTGACTACACCCATCCCACCCCACGTACAACTGATTGCACCCATCCCACCCCATGAACAACTGACTGCAGCCATCCCACCCCGCGAACAGGTGACTGCACCCATCCCACCCCAAGTACAACTGACTGCACCCATCTCACCTCACAAACGAACTGACCGCACCCGGCCCACCCCACGTACAACTGATTGCACACATCCCACCCCACGTACAACTGACTGCACCCATCCCACCCCACGTATAATTGACTGCATCCATCTCACCTCACGTACAAATAACTGCACCCATCCCACTCCACGTACAACCATACCCATCCTAGACCCCCTTGCCACAGAATGTACACACTTCTGGCTATCCTAGGACTGACTGTACTCATCCCAGGCCCCTCCCACCACAGTGCCAATGTACACACTGACCCACATTCAGCGTCCGGTTGGGCGTGTTTACTACCCTCGTTGATGTAAAAAAGATGGAGTAGGTAGCACTCTTGTGCCACCTACTGCTATGTATAATACAATCAGCCCAGAGTACAACTATAATGGTGAATTGAGCACATTAAAGCCAGCCATGGTGCATTCAATTGAAGACAGGCACGGTGTACACGCTACAGCCAACCAAAGGCACAAAAATCAGAAACAGCAGCAGCACAAACATCGACAGTAGCAGTAGTAGCAGTAGTAGTAGTAGTAGTAGTAGTAGTAGTAGTAGTAGTAGTACCTGGAGGTTACCTGGAGGTTAGTAGTGGTAGTAGCAAAGCAGCAGCAGAAGCAACAGCTAGCTACGAAAAACTTCACAAAAAGGCTAACAACACAAACAGCTGTAACACAGTTATAACACAGACAACTACGACACAGCCACAATACAGACAGCCACAACACAGATAGCTACAACACAAGCAGCAACATCATAGACAGCTACAACACAGGCAGCTACAACACAGACGGCTACAATATAGATGGCTACAGCACCGACAGCTACAACAGACAGCATAACAACCCGACAGCTACAGAAACAACTACAACATCAAACACAATTTTTGTTACAGAGTAAGTCATGTCTCCCAAAATTCATGTGAACGCCGCAGTCCAGACGAACCACGAGACCAGCAACGTTGACTCGCTAATGGAAATTGACCCAAACACTATCAGCTGATATGAACAAAAATTAAAGGGAATGTTAATCTTGTATAATATTATTTCAACAGTTTCAACACACTTGAGTAACGAGGATCTGAAACAATGAACAAGCTCACACGCGATCAGCTGAGATTTACTGACATGTCAGGACGCATCAGCTGATGCCACTGACGTAAACAAAATATACCCCCCCAGACACACCATCATCAGCACATGCCACACTCAAGTAAACACTTCAAATGCCATCAGCTGATGCCACAAGAAAACAAAAACAATGCTTTTAAATGTTGTCAGCTGATGCCAGAAACATACACTTCAAAATGGTTGCCTGGCATGCCTAACCTGTTGGCATTACCCACTTTCACTAGTGAACCCCGCCCACCTGAGAAGCTCTCTCCAACTGCTTCACTTCACCGTCTTCCAGTAAATAAGTCTCCATCTTAGTGCATCCGCATCATTTTTTTTATCATGACAGAGATACCAAAGATACCAGTGTTACAAATGTGTCATATTTAATTGTAGGTTTTGTATACCAATAAATGATAATTTGTTACTCTGTAAATACTATTGCATAAATGGTGCTTCTCAATTGTTAGTTTGCAACTGCCACATTGTAAATGTCACGTTCTAAAAGTTACTTTGTGCAGGACATAAGTGTTTAATGTGTGAGATTCTGGTATTATACTCGTGTATATGGAACCTAGATGATGGGGGGGAGGGGGAGGGAAGAAATAAAATTTGCTTTAACAGTAACTCGAATTCCTTGGGCCTAGAGGCCTTCACCAGCATCAATGCACCCACCCCCTCCCTCTCTTCCTTCCTCCTTGAAGAGAAGTGCTTGGTTATAAAATGAATGTAAATTATGCTTTTTATTTCTTATATAATCGATGGTTCCCCATGAGTGGGTCGCGGACCCCTGTGGGCCACCAGGTGTAAATGGTCCAAGTCGGACCGAAATGTCGTCGTAAGCTCTTCTCTCTCCAATGTGCGGGTTATTTGTGTATTGTTCCAGTCACGATATTGTGCCTTTTTGTTATTTACAACTTAGATACATTCAACAGTGTTAGTTATCTTTTGAGAGTTACTCAGAGATGAACAAGGGTGTATATTGCGAGGTGTGTATCTCTCAGTGTAGTATACACACCTCTCAGTGTAGTATACACTGAGAGGTGTATATCTCCCATTGTATTACTATACCCACGAAACAAGTGCAGTGTTGTTACTGATCAATACCACTCGTTTCGTGGGTACAATAATATAATATACTGCTTGTTAAGCTAGTACACAAACACGGAGTAGAATGTAATTAGCTCAGAGGCGTCCACACCACCGTATGTGCTTCGATGGTGGGTACAACATCTAGCTTGGCTGGATGCGCCATTGTTAAGGATTGCGTGGTCTAGTGGTCTAAAGCGTCATGCGTTTTTTCTCACCATGAGGCGGGCCAAAACCACATGGGTTCGACTCCTTGGCTAGTGCAGTGTTGTTATTGCTCTCAGTGTATATACAGTGTATATACACTGAGAGGTATGTATCTCTCAGTTTACGTGCAGGCTTAAAGGCCCTCGTGAAGTCGACAAAAAGGTTTCAGGAATAATAAACGGACCAAAATAAACGGTAACCGTTTGCGATCACTGACCAACGGTTGAACCAACGCGGCCTATCCCTAAATCGATGAGAATTTTCCTCAGAGTGAAGCTTATCGTCGGCGAGCGAGGATACGCTCTGCTGTATACTACAGTGTTGCATTATGCAACACACTTCCTATTACACGGCTGCATAACAAATTTCTCCCGAAGAACAAACACCTTGTATTACCCCGGTGTTAAATCAAGTTATCCCGACAACACCCTCTGTTATATGCACGTATAACAAAGTTATCTTCAATACACCTGCAGTTATCTTTAAAAATAAAAGGGAAGGGAGTTCTTCTCGGAATTAGATGGTTGAATGAAGATATAACCATAGAGGAAGTTGCAGTGCTGACTTACAAATTAGAGGCGATCCTGCCACGCGGCGGCGGCGGCGACGGCGGTGGCGACCGCCACCACCCTTAACACCATCAAGTGAACACATCCAGCACCACCCCTTCCAACACCACCCCTTCCAACACCACCCCTTCCCGTAATCCCCTCTCCCTCTTCCCTTCTTACATTTTCCTCCTTTTTCCTCTTTTTCTTTTTTAATAATAATTATGCTACTATTGCTATCACTATTGCCACAACCACCACCACTACCGTTACTACTACTACAACTGCTACTACTTCTACTACTACTATTGCTAATAATGCTACTACTACTGCTCATACTACTTCTACTATTACAACTACTACTACGATTACTACTACTAGTACTTCTTGTACTACTCATAATAATAATAATAATAATAATAATAATAATAATAATAATAATAATAATAAAGATAAAGTTGGGGAGTGCAGGGGAGAAAAGGGGGATTATTTTCTAGTCCAAGAAGCCCCAGACAGGGATGCGTGATGTCACACTGGTTGTTTAACATATTTATAGACGGAGTAGTACAAGAAATGTAAAGCAGTGTATTGGTGAGAACATAATGAATCGGATACAAGGTGAAAGTTAAGAAACATGGGCAACAGCTGGGTAACTTTACTGCTGAAACGTTTCGCCTACGTAGTAGGCTTCTTCAGTCAGATATATAGGCAGGAGGTGTAGTAATGAAATGGATATGATCTATCAGCCTTGGATAAATAGTATTTGAGGTGGTCAGTCCCTCAGTCTGGGGATGAGTTCAGCTCCATGGTCTGGAACGATACGAAGCTGAAGCATGAGGATGGAGTCTTAAATACTGTCTAAGGTTAGGTGGAAGATCTCGAAAATGTTGTAGGGGATGAGATTCACTAGTGGAAGAAAGAAGGCAGGTTCCTCTAGAATCCAACCCTTCTCGCTCATAACCAATAACTGTGAGTAAGAAAAACTACTAAGGATTTCTCACTCACTAGATGAACCATAGAACAGAAGAGGGGGAAGAATATGGTAGGTGGAGTGTTGAGGCATTTGTGGGGAGAAAGAATTTACATATGGAAGCAAAACAGAGGATGTACCACAGTTTAGAGGTACCAAACACCTAAGTACGAGAGGCATGGGGTTACAACCCTGTAGCGAGGAGAAGCCTGCAGGTAGTGTGTCATATTTGACAGCAATGTGTGGTGTGAATGCTATGCAGAGATTCACCGCAAATAAAACGAAACGGCAGAGAAGACGTTGCTGAGGTGATGTGGGTATTTAGATGGGATAAAGCAGAATATAATGACCAAGGCTGTATATAATTCCAAGGTTTAAGGCATGAACGGTAGAGTTGGATTGTCCAAGGTAGGGTTGGAGGGAAGGTGTAAAAAGGAGGTTTTAGATGACAGGGGACTTGAGCAATCAGCAGGCACGTGTGGGCTTGGTAGATCGGTGTGAATGGAGACAAAGTTTTAATTACTTGACGTGCTGTTGGGGTGTGCTCAAGGTAACGTTCGTGAAGGGTTTCGGAGAAGGTGGTTAGCCAGACTTAACTCCTGGAGGGAGGAAGTACAGTGCCTGCATTGTGAAGGATGGATGGTGACATTGCAATCCAGAGAGTCATCTTATGAGCGATGTCTGCGCACCTCAAACAACACAGCTAATGAATGAATTGCCAATGTATTCCCTTGTTTTGGTGGAAGACGGCCGGCAGGTTAAAAAAATGAATAATAATGCGTTGGAAAGAGTACGCTGGTGAGGTACAGGTTACAGAGTGTCCACTTGTAGCACATTAGTCGCCTGATTATTATATTACCATTCTTTAAAAAAAAAAACTGCTAAACTCGTGAGGGCCACGATAAAGCCCTGAGGATACTGCCACCGGAACGGAAAATGCCACGATCACTCTTCACTGTACACAAATATTAAATGTACTTGCTACAGTACAGATTATTACATGTACTCATCACAGCACAAAACCCCACATTCGTTAGGAGGTATAAACGTACTGAACGAACGAAACGCGCAGCTGAATGGTACGAAAACCTCTGGAAGACTGGCTATTAATTGTACGTCTCTGGGGCGCAACTTCTGAGAGAACTCTTCTCTCTGGGCGTTCTGCTGAACGAACGTTTTTGGAACTCAGAAGATCAAATGCACGTTCCTGGTATACATCATTCCCAGTGTAGGCCGTTCCAGGTATACCTTCATCCCAAGCATACGATCCAACCCGGCGGACGCTGCTTCTAGCATACGCTCTCTGACAACAACTGCGTCCATGCCTGGGGTACGTTTATTCTTGGAATACGTCTGTCCCCGTCGTACGTCATGAAACGTACAGAAATTTAATTACAAACTTTTTAAGATAGGTTCCTGAGAGATTAAATGTACCTCTAATAAGCTGAAGCTTGAGTGTAACAAGGTGAAGCTTTAGTGTAACAAGGTGAAGCTTGAATTAACAGACTGAAGCTTGAGTGTAAAAACAAATTTGAGTGTAACTGAAGCGTGAATAAAACAAACTGAAGCTTGAGAGTAACAAACTGAAGCTTGAGAGTAACAAACTGAAGCTTGAGAGTAACAAACTGAAGCTTGAGAGTAACAAACTGAAGCTTGAGAGTAACAAACTGAAGCTTGAGAGTAACAAACTGAAGCTTGAGAGTAACAAACTGAAGCTTGAGAGTAACAAACTGAAGCTTGAGAGTAACAAACTGAAGCTTGAGAGTAACAAATTGAAGCTTGAGAGTAACAAACTGAAGCTTGAGAGTAACAAACTGAAGCTTGAGAGTAACAAACTGAAGCTTGAGAGTAACAAACTGAAGCTTGAGAGTAACAAACTGAAGTTTGAGAGTAACAAATTGAAGCTTGAGAGTAACAAACTGAAGCTTGAGAGTAACAAACTGAAGCTTGAGAGTAACAAACTGAAGCTTGAGAGTAACAAACTGAAGCTTGAGAGTAACAAATTGAAGCTTGAGAGTAACAAACTGAAGCTTGAGAGTAACAAACTGAAGCTTGAGAGTAACAAACTGAAGCTTGAGAGTAACAAACTGAAGCTTGAGTGTAACACAGTGAAGCTTGAGTTTTGCTCTCGTAATACAATTTTATTATTATTATTATTATTATTATTTTGGGGAATGAGAGGTATTAAGGTCTAATCCACTGAAAGGAAAAGCAGCTCCAATTACTTGGACCAAGACCACTTCGACAGCATCAATGCACCCCTCACCCCCCTCCCCTGAAATGCGCTGTATTAATCAAATATATATCTTTCAGCCATGGCATATTTCAGGCATCTAGCTTCATGACCAGTCTACCTCAGACACATGGCTTCAGGAATACCTCGTTTCAGACACGTGACTTCAGGGATACCATGTTACAGACATATCTTCAAGGATACCAAGTTTCGGACACATGTTTGCAGGGATATCATGTTTTAGATATATATCATGTTTTAGATATATATCATGTTTTAGATATATATCATGTTTTAGATATATATCATGTTTTAGATATATATCATGTTTTAGATATATATCATGTTTTAGATATATATCATGTTTTAGATATATATCATGTTTTAGATATATATCATGTTTTAGATATATATCTTCGTGTATAAACGACGGATCTTCAGGAACTGTCTGCTTAAGACATAAGCCATAAGAACGTGTATTTCCGAAGTCTCACATGTGATACTGAAAATTTCAGATTCAGAAGCTTCATTGATGGCAGATTTCGGCCCCGCGACTCGAACTATGGCTTATTTCAGATGCAGGGTTTGAGATAAGACTGATTTCAGAGGGTGATCAGTGATAACTACCTTCAGAAATTTGGTTTCAGTTATATTTCAGACTTACGGTTTTGGAATGTTGCATTTCAGACACTGTGGCCCTAGACATAAGGCATTTCAGATATTTGCCTTTAAGAGTGATGTATTTCAGACATATATCTTTATTAATGACGTATCACCTCTTTTGAGGTCAGAAAATAAAAGTGGTTACAATGGTTGCAGCATCGATAGCCTGCTGGTTGACTGGTTAACTGGGTTTAAACCCTATCGACTACACATAGGGTCGGTTAGACTGGCGCGCGCGCGCGCGAGCAGGCACGTACACACACACACACACACACAGGAAGGGGAACAGTCTGGAGTGTAGTGGAGGCAGGATCCATACATAGCTTTAGGAAGAGATACGGTAAAGCTCATGGAGAGAGTGGACCTAATAGCGACCAGTGAAAAAGCGGGGCCAGGAGCTGTGAATCGACTCTTTTAACCACAAAATGGCGAGTACAAACAGGTGAGTATAGCCTAGTACACACTGTGTACGACATTTCTTCCCTCGAGAGGCCGGCAGCCGAGCAACTGGACTGCCAGCCGCAAGACGTGTGGTGTTGATGAGAGTTTGAACTTTGACCTTATTTGTTATGACAGTTAAAACCTTCCTGTGGCCAGCGCCACTGCTAAATGCCACGCCCACTACCTGCCACACCTCTCACTGCTATCTGCCACCATCTACCACAACCTGTATCTACAGCAAACTACCACAACTACAGTTTGTCTGCCACAATTACTACTGTATACCTAAATTAAAAAAAATTATCATAGCTATCAGTCAACTTCAGCAACTATTGCAATCTGCGATAACCACTACAGACTACCACGACAAATGCCGTGTACCACAACTTCTACAGTATGGTCTACAGCAATCTGCTACGGTTACTATAATGTATCACATTTACCATAACTAGCACATTCTACAACTACTGCAACTTACAACTACCACAGTCTGCCATAACTAACCACAAGCTGTCGCAACTACCACAATCTGCCGCACTCTCAACCTCCCACATCCATTATTGCCACCAACCATTATCCCGCTCTAAATTTTTTTACACCATTCATTTGACAGGTTAAGAGCTGTTATCTTGCCTCAGCTCATTTACAGGTTAAGAGCTGTTATCCTGTCTCATTTTCAGGCTATGAGATGTTGCTTATTTGATTGTGTTGTGGTTACATGCTTAGCTCACTCTTAGGCCTTTTCTCCTTAAGTGAGGCTTGTAGCCTCTGTTCCCTCAGAGTCTATACTCAGTTTCCGGTCTCCTTGTCTCTTCTCCAATTTTCCTGACCTTGTTCAGGCAGTGCGTCTGGTACCCATAGAGATATTTGTCAGGTCTCACATGTGATGAAGGTGTCGTCGTCGGTGTTGTCGTCGTCGTCGTAGTAATCATTGTTTTAAAAATTATATTGGTTACGCAGGCTGTGTGCTGCGAGGAGAAAGTCATGATCTTCTCCTTACCAAGAGTTCATGATAATGCTCTGTTTGACAAAGTATATATCAAATGTATTATGTATATAATACCGACAAGTTTATGAATAGTGCGTAACTACCTACAAGATTAACAAATGCTACTACTACAACTACTAATGCAGAGCACGTCAAACTTGACCACTTCTTCCACGGCTAGCAAATTTCATTTCCATCAGCCCGTTCTGACGGTCATCTTCCAACGCCTCTTCGGCAAATACCTTTGGATTATTTACTCAACTTGATACCATGGAAACCTGAACCGGGGAGAAACTATCGGTGCAGGGAAACACAAGATTATAACCTCACTAAGTATAGACACTGGACTACCATGAAAGCAGCATGAACACTCATCACCGCTGACGGTACCAAACAACTTACCTGGATCATCATCGACTACCTGAAGGGTGTTCCGGAGGGGTCAGTGCCCTTCACGGCCCTGTCCATGACTAGGCCTCGCGGTGAATCAGGGCCTGGTCAACCAGGCTCTTAGTGCTGGCCACACACAATCCAACGTACTCATCACATTAGCACAAAATGACATGGTTCTCCCTAACTCAGGTCAGGTTACCTTCTCGAGTATGACCACAGGACAATAAACAGCCAGGTGTGATCCATCACCTGCGCGCAGGCAAATGAAGAAAATTTACTGTTACTATCTCTCTCTCTGTCTACGCGTGAGAAATAAATGTGTTTGTGTGTTTACCCTCGCTGCCGCGGCTCTGTAAGTGGGCAACTTGCTCTTTGTCAATAATAAAAATGGCAGCTTCCGATCCCCTGTCAGGTTTGTTTCGGATGTTTTCGTCCTCTCTCTCTCTCACACACACACACACACACACACGCACCAACAAAAAAAATTACCTCCCTTCACCGTTATCTCATAAATAGGAAGCCGTGAAGATGATCGTCATGTCAAGGCAGCGCCGGACGAGTGAAGGCTTGCCTGATGGCACCATCACAACACCCAACTTATCGTAGACGAGGGGAAGTCCCCCCCTGGGGTGGGGGATGGGGTACCTCCTATCATTTCATACACTTGCTATGACAAATTTCCGTGAGTAGTGGCGTAATATATTTTACTTTATTGAGTACGAACCCCCATGACACATAAATTGGGAGTCAGACAATCCTCATATTTTACGCGCTGCGCGGCATAATGATGGCGGCGCGGAATCGGCGGGAGTTTTGAATGGAGACGCGTTTCATACCAGGTCACTTTTTTTTCTGCGAGGGTTTGGGGGAACGAGGTCACATAGGACACGTTGTCATTGTGTCGAGGAGAGAGAGAGAGAGAGAGAGAGAGAGAGAGAGAGAGAGCATCACGCAGCGCGCACACTCTCCTGACACTCGCGCAGCGAATATCAGAGATATACGGCCCCATGTCGCAGGCTCGAGCTGGACACTTTTATAAGTAACTTTTTCATAAGTTTATTAAGAAGGGTCGTAAGATATGCTGGGAATACGCAGTAGGGCGGAGAATGAGTGCCCGCCCCGACCTGCCAGCCTCCTCTCACCATTATACTCCTTAGTAACTCCTTTTTGATGGTTCTTTTAGAGACGAACATTCTTGACGGACCAGATATTTCCGATTCTCTCTCTCTCTCTCTCTCTCTCTCTCTCTCTCTCTCTCTCTCTCTCATCTCTTCCAATAAACAAAGTTATAAATGCTCCATTATTCGCTTCATCTAAACGATTTTTTGTGGCATCTTCATTATTTTCACTTTCCATTATTACCATTACTTTATTAATATTAATAATGTCCTAGAAGATTATCATGACACCTTTATATATATATATATATATATATATATTATATATATATATATATATATATATATATATATATATATATATATATATATATATATATATATATATATATATATATATATATATATATATATATATATTGGTCCCATAATTTATGTTCAAACCACATAAATTCAAGAAAGCAATTAAACTAGGTATATAATATAGATAATTATAAACATACCTAGATATACGGTAGACAAACACGCACATAAGGAGGAACAAGTTCAGCAGCGCATGTACAAGATAGATAGTGATGGACGGAAGGACAGTCGTTCATACAGATGGACGGAAGGACAGTCGTTCATACAGATGGACGGAAGGACAGTCGTTCATACAGATGGACGGAAGGACAGTCGTTCATACAGATGGACGGAAGGACAGTCGTTCATACAGATGGACGGAAGGACAGTCGTTCATACAGATGGACGGAAGGACAGTCGTTCATACAGATGGACGGAAGGACAGTCGTTCATACAGATGGACGGAAGGACAGTCGTTCATACAGATGGACGGAAGGACAGTCGTTCATACAGATGAACGGAAGGACAGTCGTTCATACAGATGGACGGAAGGACAGTCGTTCACACAGATGGACGGAAGGACAGTCGTTCACACAGATGGACGGAAGGACAGTCGTTCATACAGATGGACGGAAGGACAGTCGTTCACACAGATGGACGGAAGGACAGTCGTTCATACAGATGGACGGAAGGACAGTCGTTCATACAGATGGACGGAAGGACAGTCGTTCATACAGATGGACGGAAGGACAGTCGTTCACACAGATGGACGGAAGGACAGTCGTTCATACAGATGGACGGAAGGACAGTCGTTCATACAGATGGACGGAAGGACAGTCGTTCATACAGATGGACGGAAGGACAGTCGTTCATACAGATGGACGGAAGGACAGTCGTTCATACAGATGGACGCAAGGACAGTCGTTCATACAGATGGACGGAAGGACAGTCGTTCATACAGATGGACGGAAGGACAGTCGTTCATACAGATGGACGGAAGGACAGTCGTTCATACAGATGGACGGAAGGACAGTCGTTCATACAGATGGACGCAAGGACAGTCGTTCATACAGATGGACGGAAGGACAGTCGTTCATACAGATGGACGGAAGGACAGTCGTTCATACAGATGGACGCAAGGACAGTCGTTCATACAGATGGACGGAAGGACAGTCGTTCATACAGATGGACGGAAGGACAGTCGTTCACACAGATGGACGGAAGGACAGTCGTTCACACAGATGGACGGAAGGACAGTCGTTCACACAGATGGACGGAAGGACAGTCGTTCACACAGATGGACGGAAGGACAGTCGTTCACACAGATGGACGGAAGGACAGTCGTTCACACAGATGGACGGAAGGACAGTCGTTCATACAGATGGACGCAAGGACAGTCGTTCACACAGATGGACGGAAGGACAGTCGTTCACACAGATGGACGGAAGGACAGTCGTTCACACAGATGGACGGACATTACTTGCACAAAATGGGAGAAAATGATTATCAGCTGCGAGCTGTTGTGAAACCTGGCTTGATGGTACCGTAGAGTGAGCTAGAGTGAGCTAAAGAGAGAGAGAGAGAGAGAGAGAGAGAGAGAGAGAGAGAGAGAGAGAGAGAGAGAGAGAGAGATACTGTGTGTATATGGAGAGGGGTGAGGTAGCAGTGGGGGTCAACAAGAGATTATCAGTCACTCCATAAAACATAATCACACTTAAAAAAAAATCAGAATAATACCAATGACACCCCTCTATATCCTCTCTCTCTCTCTCTCTCTCCAATCAACACGCCATCATAATTAACTAATCCACAATACACCTGTTAAACCTGAACCACATCCAAAATAAACAACGTTTAAAAAAAAAATGAACTATTAGCCTCGTCACCGTGAGCTCGGAATATTTTTTTTTAATATCCGAGTGTTGCTAATCCCAGGCTCCTAAAACTGCTCCCGTATGTCGTAGAACAAGTGTGTGTGTGGCACAGACAGCAGCGGGCTACCACGTCCCTGCTGATTTTTAGGGCCCATATTTCTTTTTTTTTACGAGGTGAGACAGAACAGGCTGGTATTTAAAGGTCAATGGACGGGATTTTGATAACCTATGACTGTAATGTGGGTCGGTCCGACATGAGTGTCTAGGATGGCTGTTCTACCAGTTGTTCTTGAAGGATAATTTAAAAAAGAACACACACATACACTATATATATATATATATATATATATATATATATATATATATATATATATATATATATATATATATATATATATATATATATATATATATATATATATATATATATATATATATAATGTCGTGTCGAATAGGTAAAATTGGTCATTTAGCAAGAGCTCATTTAAAATTAAGTCCTTTCTAAAATTTTCTCTTATGCATTTAAAGATATTTTTTTTCATTTACGCTAATATAAAAAATAATAATCTTGCACTAAAAGCACCTTAGGAAACTTACCTAAATTTATTATAACAAGAGCAATTTAATTTATCCTAATCCAATTAAACATATTTTATACAAGTTTACAATAATTTAATAATATACACAATGAAATATATTTTTTAGTTAGATTCAGAATGATTTTTGCGAAATTGTTGTATACATAAATTTTCGCTTGCCCTATTCGGCAAGAAGAGCGTTGCTATTTAAGCCAAAATAGCAAGTTTCACTTATTCGGCACGACATATATGTAGATAGGTAATATATATAATAAATTAAATTTTTAAAGGCGGCTATATAGAGAAGAAACTAGCCTAGTTATTCCTTTTAGGCAATATCGTAATGTGTCTTAATCGCCAACTATAAAAGAGCAGTTTACCTGGAGTTTATAGATCACGTAGGAGTAATTAGAAGATAAAGAAAACAATGTTGCACCTGGTCATCAGAGGCTGGGAGTGAGGCGGCCGGCGGTGGCTTCGTCCTCATCATCTCTCCATCACCCTGATGCTTCAAGTCAACCAACTCTTCCAGCGCGATTCCGACGCTAAATTGCACGCGAGAATGAAATCACTAGTCGCAATCAGAATAACCAGCTGGCTCGAAAGAAGAGAGAGATATTTTTAAACCCATTTGGATATAACGAAGTCAATAAGGAGAGGTAACGGACGAGTCCTGCTAAATGTCACACAGTGGGCCTCTGATATTTACAACTTGGCAACCGGCGCTTCCAGCGACCCTCGATTATAAAATTTGCGCGGGCATGGGATAAAGCATAGCTCAATTAATTTATCAAGGGATTTGCATTCGCTTTTGAAGTCAAATTTGGGGGAGGAGAGGGAAAGAGGGGGAGCAATTTACCGCTGTGACCTTACTATATAAAAAGAAACCGACTCTTGAACACAGGAGAGGCGCAGAGCTCACCGTAGGAAGAGGCTATAGCAAGGAGAACGACCCACACAAACTAATCAACAGGATTTTGCAGATTGTTGCAAATTCAATTAAGTCATGTCGGACTGATTTTCTTACAGATGAATATAATAATTTGTATCATTAACTTTTCATTCGTCAAGGGAAAGTAAAGCCTCTTAATCTTTGTTGATATTGAAGTAATTCTATTCTACTTTGCAAGCTTATGCAACAGCCTAGCAATATGGAAGTTTTATGTCTAATATTTGATTAGATATATAATTTGCTGTATATTATATGCAGTCTATAACATTCACCTGCCACCTACAAATCCTCTTTAACTCTTTCACACAGTCTTTAACACTTGCCCATACTCTGAGATTCACCATTGCTTTTGCATACCTGATCATGAAACTGTATGTGGATTTTGTCTCCATCACTTTTTGGTAAGTCGATAATCCGTGTATAAACTCATGTTGGTTCTCTTCTCTCGGCTCCCGTGGAAGCATACCAGGCTCTAGTATCATGGAAGCATACCAGGCTCTAGTATCATGGAAGCATACCAGGCTCTAGTATCATGGAAGCATACCAGGCTCTAGTATCATGGAAGCATACCAGGCTCTAGTATCATGGAAGCATACCAGGCTCTAGTATCATGGAAGCATACCAGGCTCTAGTATCATGGTTTGCAAGTCCTAATATTAAGGTTCGCCGACTGAGTCGTGTTTGTTTCCGCCTACCAATAGATATTCCAACCTCTTTCTACCTCTCAGTTATCCTTTTCTTCTTAGCGGACGGAAGATCGAATTAAGACGAATGTGCTACCAGAGCTTAAGCGCTACTCAAACTATAACTATATA
>NC_091308.1:31711046-31723546 GCF_038502225.1 Cherax quadricarinatus
ACCACCGTTGGAATCAATGTAACTACTGTTGCAATCAATGTAACTACTGTTGCGATTAATGTCACTACCGTTGCGTTCAATGTAACTACCGTTGTGATAAATTTATGTACACGGCCGCCGTTATCATCAGTACGTCTTCTGTTATCACTAGTTTTGCCACTGTTTCATCAGCATGGCTACCGTTACCACCAGAGTAACAACAGTTACGAGTGTAACTTCCCAACCGTTGATCTACCAACACCGTCAACGTAACTACTACAATTACGTCAGCATAATTAGAACAATCGAACGGTTAACTACCACCATCTACCCCGTAATTACTACAATAGACCTGACTACCACCATCTACTACGTAACTACCACGATCGACCACGTAACCACCACGATCGACCACGTAACTACCATGATCGACCGCACAACCTAAAGGCCACGTCAGCTATCACCATTGACCATGTCACCTACCCTCTTCAACTACGTCAATTACCATCAACCACGTCAACTACCATCACCCACGTCAACTACCATCAACGACGTCCACTACCCCTTCAACCACGTCAACTACCATCAACCACGTCACCTATACCATTAACCATGTCAGCTACCATCAACCACGTCAACTACCATCAACCACGTCATCTATCCCCTTCAACCACGTCAACTACCATCAACCACGTCATCTATCCCCTTCAACCACGTCAACTACCATCAACCACGTCATCTATCCCCTTCAACCACGTCAACTACCATCAACCACGTCAATTACCACCACCAATCACGTCATCTACCCCTTCAGCCACGTCAACTACCATCAACCACATCAACTACCATCAACCACGTCACCTATACCATTAACCATGTCAACTACCATCAACCACGTTAACTACCATCAACCACGTCAACTACCATCAACCACGTCATCTACCCCTTCAACCACGTCAACTACCACCATCGAAAACAACTACCATCAACCACGTCAACTACCATCAACCACGTCATCTACCCCTTCAACCACGTCATCTACCCCTATCAACCACATCAATTACTGCAATCAACCACGTCAACTACACCATTAACCATGTCAACTACCATCAACCACGTCAACTACCCCTTCAACCACGTCAACTACCACCATCAACCACGTCAACTACCACCATCGAACAGTACCATCAACCACGTCGTCTACCCCTTCAACCACGTCAACTATCACCAACCACGCCAACTACCACCATCAACCACTTCAACTACCATCAACCACATCAACTACCACCAACAACCACATCAACTACCATCAACCACGTCAACTACCATCAACTACGTCGACTACCATCAACCACGTCAACTACCACCAACCACGTCAACTACCATCAACCACGTCAACTACCACCATCAACCACTTCAACTACCATCAACCACGTCAACTACCACCATCAACCACGTCAAGTACCATCAACCACGTCAACTACCATCAACCACGTCAACTACCACCAACCACGTCAACTACCATCAACCACGTCAACTACCACCAACCACGTCAACTACCATCAACCACGTCAACTACCACCGTCAACCACGTAACTATCATTCCGTCCTAACGACAGTCCAACATTAATTTTTTTGCTTAGAACGTTCTCGATGATTCTAGTTATAAAAGGAAGGAGTATTTTTTATGCTCGTTCCATCTTCCTTTGTAGGAGGGAGAGTGGGATGGTTGGGAGGAGGGAAACATGATGATATGGAGGGAGAAAGGCAGTGGGGAGGGAGAAAGGCAGTGGGGAGGGAGAAAGGCAGTGGGGAGGGAGAAAGAGCGACGGGAGGGATGGGACTAGGAGAGAGAGGGAGCATTATAAGGAATAAATGTGTTTGACGTATGTGGTTAATGTATAATGTAGTTAATGTATAATGTAGTTAATGTATAATGTTATTAATGTATAATATAGTTAATGTATAATGGTGTTAATGCATAATTTAGTTAATGTATAATGTAATGTATAATGTAGTTAATGCATAATGTTGTTTATGTATAACGAAGTTAATGCATAATGTAGTTAATGTAATGTATAATGTAGTTAATGTATAATGTAGTTAATGTATAATGTAGTTAATGTATAAGTGTTGTATGTTTTGCTTGCGTCAGAATTATGTACTAGTAATGCGACGCTGTACGAGCGATGTGACGCAACTCTTTCTTATAACTCATTTTTGATGATTAAGAAGATAATTCTGTCTGGTTTACACACACACACACACACACACACACACACACACACACACACACACACACACACACACACACACACACACACACATACACACACACACACACACATATTCGTCGCTGAAGAGGTTTTAATGATGTCATTAAAGCCATCAATAAACCTGATGACTTCTTATCATCAATAGATGACGACTTCATATCATCGATAGACCTGATGACTTCATGTCAACAACAGCCCTGACGACTTTTGGAAACTCTTCAGGTGCACCAGCTGTGAAACATACATACATGCCTCACACATACACGTATACACCTTCCTCACGTAAAGTATGAATGCACATTCCAAGGAATAATTGTACAGAATTCTCAACACACTGAGATCGAAGTGGATCGAAACGTCGTAAAGAACAGAAGAAAAAAAGTTGCGGAATAAGCTTATATTGAGGGGAGGGGAGAGGGAGGGGATGGGAGGGGGAGGGGAGGGGGAGGGGATGGGAGGGGGATGGGAGGGGGAGGGGATGGAAGGGGAGGGGATGGGAGGGGGAGGGGATGGGAGGGGGAGGAGAGGAGTAGGGGAGGGAAGGGGATGGGAGGGGAGGGGGAGGGGATGGGAGGGTGAGGGGATGGAGAGGGGGAGGGGATGGGGATGGGATGGGGAGGGGAGGGGCTGGAGGTTGTTGGAAAGGGTAGGGGCGGAGGGGGGTTGTTGGAGGGGGGATATTAAAAGGGGGCCGGGGCGGAGGGGGTTGTTGGAGAGGGGTAGGGGCGGAGGGGATTGTTGGAGGGGGGATTGGAGGGGGGTAGGGGCGGGGGGGTTGTTAGAGGGGGGATATTGGAGGGGGGTAGGGACGGAGGGGGTTGTTGGAGGGGGGTAGGGACGGAGGAGGTAGGTGGGAGGGGGAGTGGAGGACAAAATTGCGCTCTGACTAAAATTGATCGACTTAAAATAAAAAAAAAACTGCACAGAGCGAAACGTTGACCCTGTATTAACATCCTGTCCAACTATATGAGCGTTTTGTATGCCTGATGGGCATGTTCTGCTTCCGCTACTGGGAAGCGGGCGGGGGGCGCCCATGCCCACATGTGATCAAGTCTTCAATTGTTGCATGTCTCACACGTCATCTACAACTCAGTGATAAAAATCTCTGGTCTACGTTATTTTGGGCGGGTCTGACCTTTTCCACTGGTAGGCCTCCCAGCCAACACTGTGACCACTACTTCCACTGGGGGGCCTCCCGGCCAACACTGACGACTACTTCCACTGGTAGGCCTCCCGGCCAACACTGTGACCACTACTTCCACTGGTAGGCCTCCCGGCCAACACTGACGACTACTTCCACTGGTAGGCCTCCCGGCCAACACTGTGACCACTACTTCCACTGGTGGGCCTCCCGGCCAACACTGACGACTACTCCCACTGGTAGGTCTCCCGGCCGACACTGTGACCACTACTTCCACTGGTAGGCCTCCCGGCCAACACTGTGACCACTACTTCCACTGGTGGGCCTCCCGGCCAACACTGATGACTACTTCCACTGGTAGGCCTCCCGGCCAACACTGTGACCACTACTTCCACTGGTGGGCCTCCCGGCCAACACTGATGACTACTTCCACTGGTAGGCCTCCCGGCCAACACTGTGACCACTACTTCCACTGGTAGGCCTCCCGGCCAACACTGACGACTACTTCCACTGGTAGGCCTCCAGGCCAACACTGTGACCACTACTTCCACTGGTGGGCCTCCCGGCCAACACTGACGACTACTCCCACTGGTAGGTCTCCCGGCCGACACTGACCACTACTTCCACTGGTAGGCCTCCCGGCCAACACTGTGACCACTACTTCCACTGGTGGGCCTCCCGGCCAACACTGACGACTACTTCCACTGGTAGGTCTCCCGGCCAACACTGTGACCACTACTTCCACTGGTAGGCCTCCCGGCCAACACTGACCACTACTTCCACTCGTAGGCCTCCAGGCCAACACTGTGACCACTACTTCCACTGGTAGGCCTCCCGGCCAACACTGTGACCACTACTTCCACTGTAGACCTCCCGGCCAACACTGACCACTACTTCCACTGGTAGGCCTCCCAGTCAACACTGACGACTACTTCCACTGGTAGGTCACCCGGCAAACACTGTGACCACTACTTCCACTGGTGGACCTCCCGGCCAACACTGTGACCACTACTTCCACTTTTAGGCCTCCCAGCCAATACTGTGACCACTACTTCCACTGGTAGGCCTCCCGGCCAACACTGTGACCACTACTTCCACTAGTAGGCCTCCCGGCCAACACTGTGACCATTACTTCCACTGGTAGGCCTCCAGGCCAACACTGTGACCATTACTTCCACTGGTATGTCTCCCGGCCAACATTGTGACCACTACTTCCACTGGTGGGCCTCCGGGCCAACACTGTGACCACTACTTCCACTGGTAGGTCTCCCGGCCAACACTGTGACCACTACTTCCACTAGTAGGTCTCCCGGTCAACACTGTGACCACTACTTCCACATGTGGGCCTCCCGGCCAACACTGTGACCACTACTTCCACTCGTAGGCCTCCCGGCCAACACTGTGACCACTACCTCCACTGGTAGGCCTTCCGGCCAACACTGTGACCACTACTTCCTCTGGCAGGCCTCCCGGCCAACACTGACCACTACTTCCACTGGTAGGCCTCCCGGTCAACACTGTGACCACTACTTCCACTTTTAGGCCTCCCTGCCAATACTGTGACCACTACTTCCACTGGTAGGCCTCCCGGCCAACACTGTGACCACTACTTCCACTGGTAGGCCTCCCGGCCAACACTGACCACTACTTCCACTCGTAGGCCTCCCGGCCAACACTGTGACCACTACTTCCACTGGTAGGCCTCCCGGCCAACACTGTGACCACTACTTCCACTGGTAGGCCTCCCGGCCAACACTGTGACCACTACTTCCACTGGTAGGCCTCCCGGCCAACACTGTGACCACTACTTCCACTGGTAGGCCTCCCGGCCAACACTGTGACCACTACTTCCACTGGTAGGCCTCCCAGCCACCACTGTGACCACTACTTCCACTGGTAGGCCTCCCAGCCAACACTGACGACTACTTCCACTGGTATGTCTCCCGGCCAACACTGTGACCACTACTTCCACTGGTGGGCCTACCGGCCAACACTGTGACCACTAATTCCACTTTTAGGCCTCCCGGCCAATACTGTGACCACTACTTCCACTGGTGGGCCTCCCGGCCAACACTGTGACCACTACTTCCACTGGTAGGCCTCCCGGCCAACAATGTGACCACTAATTCCACTGGCAGGCCTCCCGGCCAACACTGTGACCACTACTTCCACTGGTAGGCCTCCCGGCCAACACTGTGACCACTACTTCCACTGGTAGGCCTCCCGGCCAACACTGTGACCACTACTTCCACTGGTAGGCCTCCCAGCCAACACTGACGACTACTTCCACTGGTATGTCTCCCGGCCAACACTGTGACCACTACTTCCACTGGTGGGCCTCCCGGCCAACACTGTGACCACTAATTCCACTTTTAGGCCTCCCGGCCAATACTGTGACCACTACTTCCACTGGTGGGCCTCCCGGCCAACACTGTGACCACTACTTCCACTGGTAGGTCTCCCGGCCAACACTGTGACCACTACTTCCACTGGTAGGTCTCCCGGCCAACACTGTGACCACTACTTCCACTGGTAGGCCTCCCGGCCAACACTGTGACCATTACTTCCACTGGTAGGCCTCCCGGCCAACACGGTGACCACTACTTCCACTGGTGGGCCTCCCGGCCAACACTGACGACTACTTCCACTGGTGGGCCTCCCGGCCAACACTGTGACCACTACTTCCACTGGTAGGCCTCCCGGCCAACACTGTGACCACTACTTCCACTGGTGGGCCTCCCGGCCAACACTGTGACCACTACTTCCACTGGTAGGTCTCCCGGCCAACACTGACCACTACTTCCACTAGTAGGTCTCCCGGCCAACACTGTGACCACTACTTCCACATGAGGGCCTCCCGGCCAACACTGTGACCACTACTTCCACTGGTGGGCCTCCCGGCCAACACTGTGACCACTACTTCCACTGGTAGGTCTCCCGGCCAACACTGTGACCACTACTTCCACTGGTGGGCCTCCCGGCCAACACTGTGACCACTACTTCCACTGGTAGGTCTCCCGGCCAACACTGTGACCACTACTTCCACTGGTAGGCCTCCTGGCCAACACGGTGACCACTACTTCCACTGGTAGGCCTCCCGGCCAACACTGTGACCACTACTTCCACTCGTAGGCCTCCCGGCCAACACTGTGACCACTACTTCCACTGGCAGGCCTCCCGGCCAACACTGACCATTACTTCCACTAGTAGGCCTCCCGGCCAACACTGTGACCACTACTTCCACTGGTAGGCCTCCCGGCCAACACTGTGACCACTACTTCCACTGGTAGGCCTCCCGGCCAACACTGACCACTACTTCCACTCGTAGGCCTCCCGGCCAACACTGTGACCACTACTTCCACTGGTAGGCCTCCCGGCCAACACTGTGACCACTTCCACTGGTAGGCCTCCCGGCCAACACTGTGACCACTACTTCCACTGGTAGGCCTCCCGGCCAACACTGTGACCACTACTTCCACTGGTAGGCCTCCCAGCCAACACTGACGACTACTTCCACTGGTAGGTCTCCCGGCCAACACTGTGACCACTACTTCCACTGGTGGGCCTCCCGGCCAACACTGTGACCACTACTTCCACTGGTAGGCCTCTCGGCCAACACTGTGACCACTACTTCCACTGGTAGGCCTCCCAGCCAACACTGTGACCATTACTTCCACTGGTGGGCCTCCTGGCCAACACTGTGACCATTACTTCCACTGGTGGGCCTCCCGGCCAACACTCTAACCACTACTTCCACTGGTAGGTCCCCCGGCCAACACTGTGACCACCACTTCCACTTGTAGGTCTCCCGGCCAACACTGTGACCACTACTTCCACTGGTAGGCCTCCCGGCCAACACTGACTACTTCCACTGGTACGCCTCCCGGCCAACACTGTGACCACTACTTCCACTGGTAGGTCTCCCGGCCAACACTGACGACTACTTCCACTGGTACGCCTCCCGGCCAACACTGTGACCACTACTTCCACTGGTGGGCCTCCCGGCCAACACTGACGACTACTTCCACTGGTAGGCCTCCCGGCCAACACTGCGACCACTACTTCCACTCGTAGGCCTCCCGGCCAACACTGTGACCACTACTTCCACTGGTAGGCCTCCCGGCCAACACCGACCACTACTTCCACTGGTAGGCCTCCCGGCCAACACTGTGACCACTACTTCCATTGGTAGGCCTCCCGGCCAACACTGACGACTACTTCCACTGGTAGGCCTCCCGGCCAACACTGTGACCACTACTTCCACTGGTAGGCCTCCCGGCCAACACTGTGACCACTACTTCCACTGGTAGGCCTCCCGGCCAACACTGACAACTACTTCCACTGGTAGGTCTCCCGGCAAACACTGATGACTACTTCCACTGGTAGGCCTCCCGGCCAACACTGTGACCACTACTTCCACTGGTAGGCCTCCCGGCCAACACTGTGACCACTACTTCCACTGGTAGGCCTCCCGGCCAACACCGAACACTATTTCCACTGGTAGGCCTCCCGGCCAACACTGTGACCACTACTTCCACTGGTAGGCCTCCCGGCCAACACTGTGACCACTACTTCCACTCGTAGTCCTCCTGGCCAACACTGTGACCACTACTTCCACTCGTAGGCCTCCCGGCCAACATTGTGACCACTACTTCCACTCGTAGGCCTCCCGGCCAACACTGTGACCACTACTTCCACTCATAGGCCTCGTGGCCAACACTCTGACCACTACTTCCACTGGTAGGCCTCCCAGCCAACACTGTGACAACTACTTCCACTGGTAGGCCTCCTGGCCAACACTGTGACCATTACTTCCACTGGCAGGCCTCCTGGCCAACACTGTCACCACTACTTCCACTCATAGGCCTCCCGGCCAACACTGTGACCACTACTTCCACTGGTAGGCTTCCCAGCCAACACTGTGACCACTACCTCCACTCGTAGGCCTCCCGGCCCACAGCTGAAATCTAAAAGTCTCCATCCTCACGTCTTTTAGATTAATAAAACCTGCTGTGAGAGCGAAACGTTTCTTAGTAGAGATACCCAGGTGATATTCGGGTGTCTTATTCCTCAACCTATCGCCCTTGATGTAAGGAAGCCAAGTCTTCATTCTTCAGAGCTACCGAGGGAAGTGTGTCCCCTCATCCTCATTCATTTACAGTCATTCCACAGCTCATACAGACCGCGTTCCTCTGAGGAGGTACATTTTAGGGGGGTCATTCTATTTTTTATGTCCTTCCCGGGAGTCATTCCACTACTCAGGAATCTCGCTATGGACTTTCTTGTGTTCATTTCCCTCATAGGTGTCGTACCTGTGGTGTGAGTTTGCCATGTAGTCGTATCTCCGGCGTGGGCATTCTTGGGAGTCGCTTCTTTGGTGTGAGCTTTAAAATTAGTTTCTCTGAAGTGAGCGCTCCTAGGAGGTCGTCCTCTGGTGCCAGAGCTCAATGAGGTCGTTGCGCAAGCGTGAGTATTTTCTGCAGGTCGTCCTCTGGCGTCAGTGCTCTAGGTGAGGTCGTTTCGCAAGCGTAAGTGTTCACAGGAGGTCATTGCCTGGCATCAGTGCTCTATGTTAGCTCGTTTTGCAAGCGTGAGTGTTCCTAGGAGGTCGTTTTCTGGCGTGAGAGCCCAGTAGAGCCGCTCCTCTGACGCGACGACTTCCAAAATACGTTCTATACGATCGTTTAGGTTTATTTAGCCTTATTCATCAGATGTATGTAACACTTTCGCAATTTACGTTCTTCACAGCATTCCCAACAGTCGTTACCCCGTTCTTGTCTCTTAAACGAGTCGTTTCCACATCACACCTTCCCAGCAGACGTTCCAAGAGTTGGATCTTTCTTCGGAATCAAACGCTGTACTGTCGAAAACCGTGAAGGCTACTTGTTTCAGAACTTACTATTGGGACAACGTTTCTCTCATTGTAGTTTATCAGGGCGAAACGTTATCGTGATAAAATCTTCCTAGTTGTTTTAATGCTATGTGATACGGATAAGTAAATAAGTAAGACGTATGAGCAACACTTTGTATCATTACTGACGAGATGTTTCGCCCGCTCAGCAAGCCTTCTGTTGAAATACAGAGGAGACAGCGGTATTTTTTGTTCTAGTAAGGAAATCCCTAATTATTCTTTTCTTATAAGTCTGTCAGGTCGACGGGTCGATTTGTAAGTTCGATCAGTCAGATCGACGAGTCTACAGATCAGTTCGATCTGTCAGGTCGACGGGTCTATCTGTCACCTACCCTAGACCTCATCACTCATTCGTTCTCGCATGACAGTTCACGGAACCCATTTCAAAGGTGTCCAGTTCGTCTCTATTTCCCCTTCAACGTCATCTAACCCCCTTCGATAACAGCTGAACCACTTCGCTATTTACTCCAGAGTTTGTGTGGAGTCGTTCCAGGAGACGCACTTGGCCACGCTCGACTAAGTCGTGTTCCTGGAAGACCCGACAGTTCATCTCCATTGACCGTGGAGGTGATAGCTAATGTTGACTTTGGTGTGTGTTATGAGCGGGAAGGGGGAGGGAGGGAGGGGAAAGCTGCCGTCTAGTGAGCGACAAACCAACAGTGAGGTAAGCAGGTCAGGAGGCAAACTGGAAAGGAAGCATATAGGAAAGACAGGTAACGATGAAATAAGGCAAGTAGGAAAGGAGGCAAACAGGAAAGGAGGCAAGCAGTAAAGGAGACTAGCAATAAAGAAGACAAGCAGTAAAGGAGACAAAATGGCAGCTTCCACGCACGCACGTACACACATGCACAAGAACTTTACGCATAGTCTGTGGCTGGTTAGGAGGGTGAACGATCCGGATGTGAAAGCAGTGAGAGCGAACTCCATGCTTAGTTTTATGATTAGGTATGATAAGGCCCAAGAGGCCAGAGTGTGGCTGCTAAAAGAGGTTGGAACTAACAGGTGAACATACATACACACACACACACACACACACACACACACACACACACACACACACACACACACACACACACACACACACACACACGCACAATGGTCCCTGGGAGGAAAGGTAACTAAATAATTCCTTGAGGCACCGTGTCAAGCAGCCCACAAGAAGAGGGGAGAGGAAGAACCGACCTCACAAGACATTGTATTTCCCATAAATGATTCAGACATAGTTAATGTTGACTACAGACACCATCATCTTAACAAGGCGCGTCAGTTAACTGCGTATAGAGCTTATCGACTACACTAGGGGCAGGAGTCATTAAGGCTGCATGTTACCTGTACACTACCAGTCAAGAATACTTTACTCCCTAAGGATTAAATTCTCTGCGTATACACACTAATATATATTAACTCCTCAGTGTATATATCTTGTTGACCTAGTGACAACTATGCATTGTTTTTTAGATACTAGTAGACACGGGGCTACCTTGTAGAGAGAGAAGGTGGGAGTGGACCGGGGATCGATCCCCCAGCACCCCTTGCTTTGAGTGACCCACACGGATTTATCGCTTAGCATAAACTATAACAATAACAACAATAACTAACAATAACAATAGCAATAACACTAATAACAATAATAATAACACTAATAACAATAATAATAACAATAACTAACAGATATAACAATAATAATAATAGTAATAATTAACAACAATTATTAACAATAATAATATATACAAGGGATAGAAGAGGTTCTATTTAAGATACATTATAAAAATAATCTGAATTTCTGAAGCATTCTGACCTTGGGGATTCAACCTCAGGTGGATGACAGGGAGAGTCCTGGGGTTCAACCCCAGGCGAAACACAGGGAGAGCCCCGAGGGGTTCAACCCAAGTGAAGAACAGGAAAAGCCCAGGGGACTCAACCCGAAATGGTGTCGCAACTGAAGCTTGCTATGTCCCGCTGTGTTTTCCTCATTATTGTCTTCAGCGATGTTTCTTGGAAAAGGATCTGTAAACTATCAGGTGGAACTGTCCGGACTGAAAAAAGAACGTGGAACTTTTCAACACGAAGTATTCAGTAATCACGTGAACGAAAGATTCCAAGAAGTTTTTCTGTGGTAACAAGATGTCTTCGTGAGGTAATAAGATGTCTACGTGAGGTAATAAGATCTCTACGTGAGGTACCAAAGGTGTCTACATGATGTAACAAGATGTCTGCTTGAGGTAATAAGATATTTACATTAGGTAACGACGTGAATTACTCTTTCTAGGACCTGGGTGACGGGAAGAGTCTTCACTAAGTGAGTAAGTGTCTAAAATACGGACGACTGAGACACAGTGAAATGCGAAGCCTAAGACTGGCGATGCATCTCGCTTGATACGGTCCCTGCATGGGCGAAATATTGTCGTTAATAAGGGTATTCACTGCATCCAGGGGTCATTTTCCGCACCTTGTCGACATTTACAAATGATTCCAGTTGCCGACTGGTCCAGTGTAACAAGCAGAGCCCACACTCAAGACTTCTGGCACATATTCTGACTAATGTACACGACCTACAAGAGGGACTCCTGCATAACACTCTCTGCAGGCTATGTTAGGCTCATCATGATATTGATAAACTTTATTTCAATAAAGTATGGTACACGACTAATACAGGATTGAGTAACACGAATGGCATACGTTATAGAAAGCCCCTGGTTATGCACAGCATATCGAGCAGCCTTAAAGATAACTAATGCCTACTAAACAATTACTTAGGGTCATGAGCATACGAATAACGGCAAGATTTGAAGGTGGAACAATTGTCAAATATGATATTACTTGAGCTCAAGTGCAAAGTAATGATGGTGATAGGAACCTAGTTAAGACGAGTGACGATTAAATATTATCAAGCAGGGAAGCAACTACAGAAACCGGAACATGACACCTCACCTCATTCTCCTGAGATGCACTACTAACAAATGTAAGAATTGCCGTTGGAGAGATCTGTAGTGTCTGCATGCTAAATGATGCCTCGAGTAAGCAAAGTCAGAACAGGGCCCGCACATGGTTAAGCACATCAAAAGCAAGATAAATCTAGTCGGCATGAGCTACTAGGACACCTCGTCACTATAGGAGGTAAAAGTAAGGGGAGACATGATTACGACGTACCAAATGCTTATAGGCACTGACAGTGTGATCAATGGCAAACTGA
>NC_091308.1:31726046-31756046 GCF_038502225.1 Cherax quadricarinatus
CCTTATCCTCTACCCTAGCCACTCTTCTTTTCCCCCTCCTCAAAACAAAAGAAACAAAACCAAACAAATCAGAAAAATCTCATAAAACAAGTCTTTTTGTGTGTGTGCGCTCTTCGCCTCTCTTTTTTCTTATCGAAAGAGAGCAGAGACAAGCTGGCAGAAGTTGAGTCGTTAAGGACAACAAATTGCTTGAGAACCATGAGAAACAAGACGAGTGTGCGTGACAAACAGCGCGGCTACCATGGACAGACAGCGCAGCTATCACGGAAGAGATAGCGTGGCTACCACGGGCAGGCAGTAGCAGATTCCTCAACTGTACTTACAGCACCACGAAAAGCAGCAGCAGCAGCATTGTCAGCAACAAATACAACAGCAGCAACAGCAGCAGAAGCAGCTGCCCTCACAGCACCGCGAATAACAGCAACAGCACCGTCAGCTGTATTCTCAGCACCACGAACACCAGCAGTAGCATCAGAAACAGCTGCCACTATGGAACCGTGCCTCGTACAAATGTCCCAGACGTCCCGAAGTATTGACACACCGCAGCTGCACACAACCAGCAAGTAAAATATTCTACAGCCTCTCCCACAAAAATAAATTGACAACCCCGGCCACCCACCCCAAGAGGTAATTCTCTCATACCCTTAGAGTGAAGGCCAAAATCAGGTCTATCCAGGCACCAGTAGGAGAGAAAAATGCTGGGCGAGCAAGCCTCCTCCTGGACGAAGCACATTTGGGAAATGGCCACGACATGGTGGTTTTCATGCACCTCCCAGGAAGAATGCAGGGTAGGAAGGTGATCTTCAAGCACCTCCCAAGAAGAATGCAGTGGAGCACGGTGGTCTTTAAGCGCCTCCCAAGAAGAATGCAGTGGAGCATGATGGTCTTCATGCACCTTCCAGGAAGAATGCAGTGAAGCATTGTGGTCTTTATGCACCTTCCAGGAAGATTGCAATGAAGCACTGTGGTCTTCAATCACCTTCCAAGAAGAATGCAGGGAAGTATGGTGGTCTTCAAGCACCTCAGAGGAAGAATGCAGTGCGGCATCGGAAGATTACACTTTGTAAAGTTTCAAGTCAGTTTCACGAACTGGACGGGAGCTCAGGTGTTTAGTAAAACTTCAGACTCTGTACTAGAGTGTCAAGGAGGTCTTTTTTTTTTTTTGTCTGGGAGTAGACATGACTATTTTAAACCGATCAGTTTTACAAGCTAAGAGCTGTTATCCTACCTCATCTCATTTCAAATCCAGGGACTCTCTAGGATATGCTACCCTATCCTTGGATGCGACCCACGGCAGTCGAGTAACACCCAGGTACCTATTTACAGCTGGGTGAACAGAGGCCGCAGGTGTAATGAAGCATACCCAACTTTTCCATCCGTGCCGGGATCGAATCACGGACTTTCAGAGTGTAGGTTAGGTGGACTACCAACTGAGCCACGGGACACCCTTTTCTACCACTGGAGATTACGACCGTCGGTCTCGTTGGTATCAAGACTAATAATTAACAAGACAGTATACGGTTAATGGTATTTTATTGAGAAAATGTTTCGTCCACCAGAATTGATGAACTCCCTGATAGACGAAACGTTTTCTCAAAAGTGCCATAACACCGCATACTGTCTTATTAACATACTTGTCTTGTACATTAATGGTATAATATACCAGTGATATACAACACTCAGCGTCTCCATGTGAAATTAAAACACTTTACAGGTGTGTTGAACGTAGTGAATACCTCGTCCCTCAAGTGTAAAGGAAACTCGGCCAGAAAATCGGTAAATGGAAGGTAACCGAGACGAAACACGACATGGTCGTTGTGAAGGCATCTACGTGGGTCAAAGCGACGCAAATCGAGCGTATGAAGTCTTCTCAGTAGTAAACACATTATCCCTCACCAGCGGTTCATGGTAAATGATCATCAAAAAGCAACTAAGGAATTTTCTAGTCTGACCGTAACACTCGATAGTTCCGGTACTACACACCAGATAAACACTTTTATTTTGAGCTGCATTGGGAAAGGAGGGGAAGACTTGACGGGGGAACGGGAATCATGCCAGTGAAGTTGCACTCCCATTCTCAGTGCTTATTAAAACTTTACCAAGGGAAGGAGGAGAACTAGATTGGGCACTCGGGCACTGCAGAAGTCTTAAAAGACTCGTCAGACTTTTAGGATCCAGGCTGAGGAAGCTTACTCGGCTAGGTAGTAGCACCTTAGCTGAGCTGCCCAGCGAGGTCGCAGATACGGTGGCGCAGACACTGCCTCAGGTGAAAGTGAAGTGCCGGCAGTGGCCTCATTTCACCGGGCAGGTGACGCCAACCAGTACTTGGCGACAGTGAGACAGAAGTACCGACAGCAATCTGCGCCACCGAAAAACAAGTGCCGACAATAGCCGATCCTTGAGGTGATTCCAGAGATCCAAGAAGTCTCTGAAAGCTAGAGTTAAGAATAGTTGACAAACGTGCAGCTATTAATTTATTTTTGCCTGGAAGACCTTTCTATAATAGCTCTTATCTATTCCAAGCTATTCTGGTGTGTACTATTATAACTATATACCACTACTGCTACTACTGTTATTAGTTTTACTACTGCTGCTACTACAACAACTCTTTCTTTTACTACAAATACCACAACCATTACTACCGTTTTCGTTGCTCAACTGTCACCTTGATAATATTCCTGGATGGACCGATTTGTCTAGAGTTTCTTATCTAAGTGTGGATTTATTTTGCTTGCAATTTATTCCTGTCATTTTATTGTTACTTTTTATTATTTTATGCATCACTTTATCTTCATGAACAGTGAAGGCTTGACAGCAGTAACGGGTGAAGAGACAGAGTCGACAATACAGGACCAGACGAAGACGGGTCTGGCAATGTAGAGAGGTTAGGTTACGTAAGTTTTTAAGGTTATTTTACTTTTGTGTGTGTGTGTGTGTGTGTGTGTGTGTGTGTGTGTGTGTGTGTGTGTGTGTGTGTGTGTGTGTGTGTGTGTGTGTGTGTGTGTGTGTGTGTGTGTGTGTGTGTGTGTGTGTGTGTGTGTAGTGTAGTGTAGAGAGTGAGCCCGTTGAGGCATAGTGTTCTCCAGGGTGGAGAAAATGAGCGAGTGTCTTGCTTTTGGCCTTGGCAAATTCCCCACTTGTCGAGGCCGAGTGGGTAAACCAGTGTCTCAGATCTGTCGTTCTGTTGCTCCCGGGAGGACGCACGATGGTCGCCACGACGGCCAAGACGACGTACAGAACCAGGGCAATTTGTGCCCTTCGTGTACACTTTGGCCACCACGGGGTTCTGTGCACTCTCCCACCCCCAACACACACACACACACACACACAATGATCAGGCTAACATTTCCATTATATACTAGATCTCGTATAATCAAATGTTGGGTGTTGATGATCCGGGTAGCGAAGCATTGCAGTCGCTCTACTGGTTCATTATTTAGGTTCGAACTGCAGTCTGATTACGGGCCGGAAGTTTCCCATGTAAGATAATGTGTACCAAGTGTTTTTCTTCTAGCTTGAAGGCACTGGTTCTGTTCAAGAGTATCAGATGTACCCACGAGCTCTGACTTCAGGCACCGCCTACTGTATCTGTCCTCTTTTTTAATAATTAGTTTGGCGTCTTTTCACGCCATGTTTGACGTGATGAATGACGCATGAGCTGTGTTGCAAGGCCTTCAAACGTACTGGTGTTCCCAAATTCTGGTGCCAAAGCTCCGTGACGTCTCTCCCATGTATTGTTTACCACAGCCTGCACGTGGGATGTCGTACACATCAGCAATGGTAACAGTTCGTTCAATGAGCCCAGATCTGGCAATGTCACGAATAGTTTTCGACCTGATTACGTCAGTACCGCCTCTCCTCAGTGCCTTCGTGAGTAGATCTACAATGATGCCTGTTGGAAGCATAACGCACCTAGGTCATTCTTTTCTCTGGTTATCACGAATGAACTGTGAAAGATGAAGTGTGGACAACATGACTCGAATGACACTTCCCTCTTTATATAATTTGAGTACATTATAAAATACAGACCCAATGAAAAAACTCAAATGCATTATAATGCAATCCTTTATTTACAACGTTTCGCCCATACTGTGGACTTTATCAAGTCACAAATCGATCAGATCTGTTTATGAATCGCGAAAACCCACTGCGAGGGCGAAACGTCGTCAGTGAATGACCGCATTGTGCTGTATTTGAGCCTATATTTTCTCTTCCATGATATGCTTAATCGAGCTTCAAGCTTATCAACCACACAAAGGGTAATTAGAGTCGCATGCCACCTGTTCACAACCAACCAAGCATACTTTAATACTTAACACAAGAATTAAAATGCACTCTCAGTTTACGTACACTGAGAGAGAGACACCTCACGTTGTATATCCTGTGTTGCTCAGACTGGCGCCTTGTATTCCCAACATTGCGATCCACTCACTAAGATACTGAAGAGAAGGTGTACTAACGTAGCACTGAAGGGAAATGGTACTAACGTAGTCCTATCTTCCCTCTGTCTTCCCCACACTCTTCCCTCTTCTCCCTTCATACTTCACTTCTCTGCCCTCTCTCCCTTCTCCCTCACCCTCATCTATTATCGTCTCTTCCTCACTCTCTCCACTTCTTTATTCTACCTTCTTCCATTATTGCTTTTTCCTTATTCCCCCCCTCTCCATTTCTCCCCTCGCCTCTCTTCTATTCCCTCTCCCCTCCCCGTGGCAGGTACACTATTCTTTTCCCAATCTGTTCTTCATTCTCTTCTCATCACCCACCTCTCTCTCCCCTCCTCATCTCTTCTCTTCTTCATGTCCCAACTCTTTTCCCCTCCACGTACCCCAACTCCTTCATCCTCTACGTACACCACGTCTCTTCCCACTCTACGTTCCACCTCTCTCCTCCACACCCCTTCCTTCCACGCTCCCTTCCCTTCCGAATCCCCCTCACCGCTTTACACCCCCTCCTCTCCACGTCCCTCCTGTCCCCTCCACGCCCCTCTCCCCTCGACACCCCTCCTACCCTTCCCTCCTTTCCCTCTCCGCTCCATGTCCCCATATCTTTCCCCATCCACGTCCCCTACGTTTCTTCCCCTCCACGTCTCCTCTCTTCCCCTCCTCCCCAACCAACCCTCCCCTCCCCCACACCATCGATTTCATGAACTTTTAAAGAGGAGAGATTTACTGCAGCCAGGTGAGTGTAAATAAGATGTACACACCCTCAATAAAGGTGATGAATCACGACCTTGTGACCTCCTGGTGTAGAGGCGAGTTTACCTTCTCACTGCTGCCTCATTTATATTCTTATTGACCCTTCAAGATTTTTCAATAACAGTGTTTTAATATTCTATAGATTTTTTGGGAGGCTGTTTTTTCAGTTTTATTTTTTATTTCATAATATTGAGACTGAGAAAATTACTTTTTTTTTGTTTAAGCATTAATGTGAATGTTTGAGGTTGTTTGTTGCTTCTTCTTGTCTGTTTGTTATTGTTTGCTGTTGTTTGTTGTTTGGTGTTGTTTGATATTTGTTGTTATTTCTTGTCGTTGTTGTGTTATTTGCTTTTGTTGTTTGCTGCTGTTTGGGTTTCTTGTGTGGTTTTGTTGTTGCTTGGTGTTGTTTGGTGTTGTTTGTTGTTGTTTGGTTTTGTTTGACATTGTTTACTGTTGCTTGTTGCTGTTGTTTGTTTGATATTGTTTGTTAATAGTTTGTTGTTCTTGTTTGTTTTCATTGTAGTTTGCTATTAGTTCTTTGTTTATTACTGTTTGTTGCTATTGTTTGCTACTAGTTTTTATTTGTTGTTCTTGTTTATTGTTGGTTATTTGTTGTTGTTAGTTTTGTTGTTACTACTGTTTGTCGATTTTTTGTGTATGTACACTCACCTATTTGTGGTTGCAGGGGTCGAGTCACAGCTCTTGACCCCTGTGTGGGGGAGGGGGGGGTGACTCACAATAGTGAGACACCCCCCCCCCTCGTAGTTTTGAGCATTTACAAAAAGTATCGGATGGGTTTTCACCGATATCGTAAAAATGAACGATACTCGCCGATATCTAATTATAATTATTATTATTATCACTGAAATTTCATTTGTTCCCCCATAGAGTAATGTCATTCATGTATCGCACCTTGTAGTAATTTGTTATACCCCCCATTAATGTTCTGCCACTTATTAGTATGTCATGTCCCCATTAGTATTTAATGCCTCTGTTAAAAAGTCATGACCCATTAATACGTCATGCCACTCTGGGTTCCATTTATATGCCATGCCCCATTATGTCATGGCTCCCATTAATGTCATTGCTCAAAAGCTATCATGCTACCCATTAATCTATTCCTATCCTGCAACCCATTTATCTATCGTACCAACTATTAAGCTACCCTGCCATCCATGCAGCTATCCTGACGTCAACTGATCTATTCTGGCACCCATTAATTTATCCTCTCTCTCTATCTTCACTAATCTTCTTAATCCATCTTCCCTTTCCTCCCCCCATAATACACCACCTTGTTAACCCAGTGAAACCATGGGGAGTGAGGGATGGGTGGGGAGAGAGGGATGCGTGGGGAGTGAGGGATGGGTGGGGAGTGAGGGATGGATGGGGAGTGAGGGATGGATGGGGAGGGATGGGTGGGAGAATGAGGGATGGGAAGCGGAGTGTTGGTTAGGAGGAGGGAGTTAGGAGTGGGAGAGGGAGTGTTGGATGGGAAGGGCTAAAATAATGAGGATGAGTATAGAAGAAAAAGATTCTAAATGGGGAAAATAATGAGGAGGGAGGGAGGGAAGAAGAGAGGGAGAGGAAGAAGGGAGGGAGGGAAGGGTAGGGAGAGGAAGAAGGGAGGGAGGGAAGAAGGGAGGGAGGGAGGGAGGGAAGAAGGGAGGGAGGGAAGAAGGGAGGGAGGGAGGGAGGGAGAGGAGTGACAAGCGAAACAGGAAGTGGACAAATAGGAAAAATATTATTGAGAATATAAGTAAAAGAAGGGAAAGAGAGGGGAAGGGGAAAGGATAGGAGGGGAGAAAAGAGAGGGAGGGAGGGAGGGGGAGCAGGAGAGGAAAGAGAGAGAGGAAGAGAAAGAGGGAGAGTGACAGTGATCGTCATGATGGCAAGTGTGTGTGAGTGCCGTCACCTCCCCCCTCCCCTCATTCCCCCCTTCCCACACTCCCTCCCCCTTACCTCCCTCCCTCCCACAACACTCTTCTTCTTCCTTCCCTCCCTCCTTGCCACTTACCCTCCATCTCCTCACCCCCTTCCTCCGTCCCGTCTCTTCCCTTTTTCTTTCCCCTCTCTTCAATCTTATCTCCCTTACTCCATCCCACCCATTATCCTACCTCCCTTTCACCCATTATGCTACCTCCCTCCCATCATCCCTCATATTAACCCTCCTTTCCTCCTAGCATCCTTCCCACTATCCCACCGTTCATCCCTCCCACTATCCCACCGTTCATCCCTCCCACCAATCCTCCTTTCTTCTCTCCCTCCCACCCTCCATCCCTCCCACCAATACAGAACCCCTCCCACCCACAACCTTGCCCCGCCCACCATCGTGACGTCACGAGCCTCTCAGCCAATCAGAGAGCAGCAAGACGCCGGCCGCAGCATCTCAGAATTGTCTGAGCTTCTTCATGAGAGGCAGCTGCCACTTACCCTCCAAAACCCCAACTATCCGCCCATTTCACGCCCATGGCAATCCACCCAGCGCCCCAAAAATCACATCGCCTCGAGAATATGCAATTACCTAAGCGATGATGCAGCGACACGAGCCGGGAGATGCCCGCAGGAGCGGGAAATGAGGTCTGAAGATGAAATAAGTGCTGAGAGGTGGGCTGGTTCAGAGGGAGTGCAGCATTTCACAAGTTCATGATGAACGCGGCCAAGAAATACTGTGGCTGGCGGCGGGGCTGAGGCTTTGCATGTTGACTGTGGCAATAATTATAACACTCGGCTCTCTCTTTTTTTTATGGTGTGCATATCTCTCTCTCTCTCTCTCTCTCTCTCTCTCTCTCTCTTTCACACACACTCTCTCACTCTCTTTAATCTCTCTTCTTTTCGCTTTATTCTTTTTCCGTTTCACTTTGCTCTTTCGCCCACCTTCTATCTCTGTTTCTCCCTTCACTCTCCGTCTCTAATCTCTCTTCTCTGTTTTTCTCTCTCATTAACTTTACTCTCTCTCTCCTTCTTTGCACTCCGTCCCTCTTTACTCTCTCTCTCTCAGCGCACACCACGCACAACCGTCCGAGTGTCTCTCGACAAGTGCCTTTGGCAACCGGGAACTACCAATAAAAACTATAGGAAGTTAAGCTGGCCCAAGAGATCGAGCGCAACCTCTAACCCCCTTGGGCCAAAGAAATGAAGGTTCATCCTCCCGCAAGACCAGGAGCTGGAGCTCGCTCTCCCGCTGAATCCAGGAAATGTACTTTCCTCTTCCTTCTTCCATTCCCTACCATCTTTGCCCCCCAACTTTGCTCTCCAATTACTTTTCACCCCCTTTCATTCCCCTTGCTCGTCCTACTCTTCTTTCTCACTCTCCCCCTCTCAAACTCTCTCCCTCTCCCCCTCCCACTCTCCCCCTTCCACTCTCCCCCTCCCACTCTCCCCCTTCCACTCTCCCCTTCCCACTCTCTCCCTTCCACTCTCCTTCTCCCACTTCCACCATCTTTTTTTGGCACATTCCAACTGACGAAACGCTATATATGTACACATACTCACACTTACACTAAAATCCTCACGTACACCAAAAGTGTACACATCACCATGTACACCAACACCATGTGCATCACCATGTACACCAACACCATGTACGTCACCACGTACACCAACACCATGTGCATCATCATGTACACCAACACCATGTACGTCACCACGTACACCAACACCATGTGCATCACCATGTACACCAACACCATGTGTACACCAACACCATGTACACCAACACCATGTACGTCACCACGTACACCAACACCATGTGCATCACCATGTACACAACACCATGTACGTCACCACGTACACCAACACCATGTGCATCACCATGTACACCAACACCATGTACGTCATCACGTACACCAACACCATGTGCATCACCATGTACACCAACACCATGTACGTCACCACGTACACCAACACCATGTGCATCACCATGTACACCAACACCATGTGCATCACCATGTACACCAACACCATGTGCATCACCATGTACACCAACACCATGTACGTCATCACGTACACCAACACCATGTGCATCACCATGTACACCAACACCATGTACGTCATCACGTACACCAACACCATGTGCATCACCATGTACACCAACACCATGTACGTCACCATGTACACCAACACCATGTGCATCACCATGTACACCAACACCATGTACGTCACCATGTACACCAACACCATGTGCATCACCATGTACACCAACACCATGTACGTCACCATGTACACCAACACCATGTGCATCACCATGTACACCAACACCATGTATGTCATCACGTACACCAACACCATGTACATCACCACGTACACCAACACCATGTGCATCACCACGTACACCAACACCAAGTGCATCACCATGTACACCAACACCATGTGCATCACCACGTACACCAACACCATGTGCATCACCATGTACACCAACACCATGTGCATCACCACGTACACCAACACCATGTGCATCACCATGTACACCAACACCATGTGCATCACCACGTACACCAACACCATGTGCATCACCATGTACACCAACACCATGTACGTCACCATGTACACCAACACCATGTGCATCACCATGTACACCAACACCATGTACGTCACCACGTACACCAACACCATGTGCATCACCATGTACACCAACACCATGTGCATCACCATGTACACCAACACCATGTGGTGTAGGGAGGCAGCAACAAGAGCAGACGCAGCCCTGCCAGGAGACTCCTGCTTAGATCCATCACTGTATATTATTTGTGATATATTAATACTAACACTTTAGCTGGTAATACCTGCTTGAATATTTGTCTTTGTAAGTGACTTAAGGAAGAGGTTACTAGTGATGAGCTTCTTGGAAGTCTTTAAGACATTTGATATTTAAGAAAACATTTTTTTCATGACTCACGAAGTCGTAATAACACGACTGGAAACAAAGCATTCCAGACCAGTGCGTAAGCCACTGGCCTGGAGTTTTACGACACACTTGCCACGAGTTCTAACCCGACCCATACCATGGTGTGCATTTTCCAAGGAGGGGTGAAATGATCATGTTATCTACAGTGATGCAGTTCGTGCAGGTTATGGAACTAAATATAATTAAACGCTTTCCAAGTCTATTTAGATTTGTGTTTATTTCTAGCCATTTATTAAGATTCTTAGCAATGGTGTCTTTTTCGTTTCATAAAATTCTGATTCCAAGTACAGCGGTAATCTTAATAATGCTATCATTGATACTAGTAACACCAAGCTCCTTCCTCACATTAAGAAACTTGGTAGTTTTAGGACAGTCAAGACTGATACTGAGAGCTTCATTTTGCATTAGCTCCAAGGGGTGGAGGGAATTTTCTTTAGTTAATATTAACATGGGTGCAGCATACTCAATTAATGATGTAATAAAAACTATGTACATCATTCTTACTATTCTCACAATAGCACCATGGTTGAGGTTGGTGCCAGCAACAGATCTGAGTACAGTTAATATATCTTTGCATTCCTCATTTATTTCTGTTATGGTAGATTTATTGAAGGCCACGTCTTCACCAAGGTATCTGTAAGATATAGCGTAGCTGATATTTTCACCCAGCAAACAGATGGGTGACGCATGTTGTTTGCTGGTCAATATCTTAGTCGTAGATGAAGATACGAGGAGGCCTAGTCAGTTACATATAAGTAAACTTCATTAAGAAGGGTACTCATTTTTTTATGCCCTGTTGTATGGATCAAGATAGCTTATAGCAATATATTTAGGTGAGGCAGGTACAGCATTCAGGAGAGCATTAATCAAGACATGAAATGGAGAACTCCTCCCTGTGGTGTACCTAGGGACATTTCTTTAGACTAGCTTCGAAAACTTTGGTAGAGAATAGTGGATACTTTATTCGACAGCTAACCTGTTACCCAACCGAGAAGGTTACTACCAGTATTCATTTTGTCTAGTTCATGTAGGATAACAGTTCTGTTTGCCATATTACATGTAAATTTCATATCAAGAAATATGGTGAACTATGATCTTGTTTTCTGTTCCTAAGACTTTTTAATGCAGTTTAGATTTTTTTTAGTAAGTTTGGGTTTTTACAATCGCTTTAGTATTTACTAATACTTACAGCTACTACACGCGTTAGTTGCGTGGTTGTGGGTCAGTTTAGTATCCATGATGGAGTTTCCCAACATTTGAAGATGAAGAATTCTGTCCTCTGTATTAAATTGATCTGTGCGCAGATTCTAAGTGTTAGGGACTAGATCAGCGTTATATTTCCAGTAAACCACGTAGTTAATACTGTTATTTCTATCATGTGAATTAAGATCAATTTTATCCTTTTGCATTTAGTTCCTTGACTGCTGGAAATATGATCAAGCTTGACTGCTGGAAATATGATCAAGCTTGACTGCTGGAAATATGATCAAGCTTGACTGCTGGAAATATGATCAAGCTTGACTGCTGGAAATATGATCAAGCTTGACTGCTGGAAATATGATCAAGCTTGACAGTTGCAAGACTTGGAAAGTGATCATATAAGAACATCAATTATAACATACTATACAAGTATACTCAACAGTGCCCACCCTTCTAGTATTTTTATGCGTATTTTAGAATTTAACTAATTTAATTCCATTTATATATGCTTGTGTCTGGCATTAAAGTCTCAGAGAATAATGATAGGTTCATTATTTATGTGGTCAGGTGAGGAATCCGGTTCAAATTGATTTTGTTGGATCATAAATATTAATGATGTTAATGGAGAAGTTGCCGTCATATACTTTAACACATGATATTGCAAGTTTGCTCAGCTTTGCAGGTTTAGTGGCGGATTAGGTAACCTCTTTTTTTGTATAAATCACACAACAGTTAGCTGATCTCTTATTATACGATGCATATCCACGCAACTTCGGGGAAGGTTCTCCATCTCGTTGTCTACATTCATGCAAGTAAACAACATAAATATTCTGGGAATATCGTAAGTTATATCATCCTCTCCAGGGGATGTTGCCCGACCTTTAATATTCTGGCTCATGATGCAAATCAGTTTTGATCTTTTTTCAGGAGTACTTTCTTATTTATTCTAATTTTAGACGAGAGATTTTCATGCTTGGATGTTTTGCTCCAGTTGTCCCAATTGCTTCATGGTGGTGGCAATATATCACGAGGAAAATTTTTTAACCATAGTCATTAATTACTCTCTTCTTCGATCGATGTTGTTGTTTTGCAGCCACAGTGAGCACATACTTAAGAGCAAACAACATAGTTTGCACCAGGCTGCAACAGCTTGAATCACATCCCGGCGCTACATCAGCACAGCCCTAGGCCAAGTGTGCAGACAAAATGCCTCGGCGTCACTACTTCAAATTGCTTTTGTTTCAGTGAAGTGTTTGACTTGTGGGGTTCAACTATGTAGTCAGAGGCATTATTTTCACACTATCAACTCAAGATCGTCAGTTTTACTTTATGCAAGATTGATACTGGTTTAAGAAGGTTAAGCGTCTCTGGTACTTCGTCACAGAGAAGTACTCTCGGGTAAATACTGTTTCCAGTACCTGCCAGGTCAGGAGACTCTACAGCCTCACTGGGATTCTTCCTTGGTGCTCGTGGCGTGGATGACTCACCATCCACATTAGGTAACTCGTGTGTGTTTGGTTCATCCACAGCTTGCGGTGTGGTCGCAGGTGTGGCAGTGGGAGGCTGACCGGCCACACCCTCGGTTATCGTTAACAAACTCTTGGCTTATTTAGACAAAAGGTTATTTGGGTCACTTTTGCAGTTCTTGTGCCAAACTTTTACTCCAGTTGACCCAGAGTTAATATGTGTGGGTAGAGTGTGTGGAGGTGGTGTTGGGGAAGTGTAGTGTGTGGGAGAAGTGTAGTGTGTGCGGGAAGTGTAGTGTGTGGGGGAAGTGTAGTGTGTTGGGAGTGTAGTGTGTGGGGAAAGTGTAGTGCGTGGGGGAAGTGTAGTGTATGGGGGAAGTGCAGTGTGTGGGGGAAGTGTAGTGTGTTGTGGAAGTGTTGTGAATGGGTAAGTGTGGTAAGTGTAGTGTGTGGGGGAAGTGTAGTGTGTGGATGAAGTGTAGTGTATGAGGTGCATTCTGTGAGTTGTGTGGAGAGGTGTAGTGTAGGGGAATTGTAGTGTGGAGGAAGTGTAGTGTGTGGGGGAAGTGTAGGGTGTGGGAGAAGTGTTGTGTATGAGGTGCATTCTGTAAGTTGTGTGAAGAGGTGTAGTGTAGGGTAGGTGTAGTGTGGGGGAAGTTTAGTGTGGGGAGGAGGTATAGCAAGGGGAAGTATAGTGTGGGCGAAGTATAGCATGGGGGAAGTTTAGTGTGGGAGGAGGTATAGCATGGGGAGGTATATTGTGGGGGATGTATAGCATGGGGGAGGTATTGCATGGGGGAGGTATAGTGTGGGAGAGGTATGGTGTGGGGAAGGTATAGTGTGGGGAGGTACAGTGTGGTAAAGGCATAGTGTGGGGGAGGTACAGTGTGGGGGAGGTATAGTGTTGGGAGGTATGGCGTGGGGGAGGTATAGCATGGGGGAGGTATAGCATGGGGAGGTATAGTGTGCGGGAGGTATAGTGTGGGGAGCCATAGTGTGGGGAGGCATAGTGTCGGGGAGGTGTGGTGGGGGAGGTATAGTGTGGGGGAGGTATAGTGTTTGGAGAGGTATAGTGTGGAGGAGGTATAGTGTGGTGTAGGTACAGTGCGGGGGAGGTATAGCATGGGGAGGTATAGTGGGGGGAGGTATGGTGTGGGGGTATAGTTTGGGGGAGGTATGGTGTGGGGGTATAGTTTGGGGGAGGTATGGTGTGGGGGAGGTATAGTGTGGGGGAGGTATAGTGTGGGGAGGCACAGAGTGGGGGAGGCACAGTGTGGGGGAGGTATGGTGTGGGGGAAGTACAGTGTTGGGGAGGTATAGTGTGGGGGAAGTATAGTGTGGAGGAGGTATGATGTGGGGGAAGTATGGTGTGGTGGAGGTATAGTGTGGGGAGGTATGGTGTGGGGGAGGTATAGTGTGGGGGAGGTATAGTGGGCAGAGGTATAGTGTGGGGGTAATAAGTCGAGAATTACCTAATCTTGGGATGATACAAAGGTCATGTCATCTTGGGATGATACAAAGGTCATGTCATCTTGGGATGATACAGAGGTCATGTCATCTTGGGATTATACAAAGGTCATGTCATCTTGGAATGATACAAATGTCATGTCATCTTGGGATGATACAGAGGTCATGTCATCTTATGATGATACAAAGGTCATGTCAACTTGGGATGATACAGAGGTCATGTCATCTTGGGATGATACAAAGGTCATGTCATCTTGGGATGATACAAAGGTCATGTCATCTTGGGATGATACAAAGGTCATGTCATCTTGGGATGATACAAAGGTCATGTCATCTTGGGATGATACAGAGGTCATGTCATCTTGGGATGATACAGAGGTCATGTCATCTTGGGATGATACAGAGGTCATGTCATCTTGGGATGATACAGAGGTCATGTCATCTTGGGATGATACAGAGGTCATGTCATCTTGGGATGATACAAAGGTCATGTCATCTTGGGATGATACAGAGGTCATGTCATCTTGGGATTATACAAAGGTCATGTCATCTTGGGATGATACAAAGGTCATGTCATCTTGGGATGATACAGAGGTCATGTCATCTTGGGATTATACAAAGGTCATGTCATCTTGGGATGATACAAATGTCATGTCATCTTGGGATGATACAGAGGTCATGTCATCTTATGATGATACAAAGGTCATGTCAACTTGGGATGATACAGAGGTCATGTCATCTTGGGATGATACAGAGGTCATGTCTGGACCAAGAAGTTAAACAAGAAAGTTTGTTTTTAACTTTTAGAGAAGTTGGTAAGAGAGAAGAAAATAATCCCACCAAAACCGAACAACAACAAATAAGCAAAATTCGTAATAATTTGAAAATCTACCTAACTACAATATTCTTTTATAATAACAATGGAAACGTAACCCCTTCAATGGGAGTGCCTTGTTGTCATTAAAGGTCTCATGATCCGAGGAATTGGAGCTACTTCTCCTTTCTTTGGATCAATCTTGATTACCATCCATTCCTGGCATTGTGACTCGTACGGTTTTAGTGCTTCATTGTGAGGTTAATGCAGGATTATTGTTTCTATAATTGCTTTTGCAGATATAGTTGATATACAGAAACACGTAAAACAATAATAGAAAAAGAAGCAGGAGTAGTAACAGTAGCAACAGCAACAGTAGCAACAGCAACAGTAGCAGCAGCAACAGCAACAGTAGCAGCAACAGTAGCAGCAACAGCAGCAACAGTAGCAGCAACAGTAGCAGCAACAGCAGCAGCAACAGAAGCAGCAACAGTAACCGCAACAGCAGCAGCTGTTGTATTTATTTCGGTATATTATTGCAGAGGGACACATGTTTCAGTACACCTGCTCAGAGATATGCATCTCTCGGGTGTATATACTGATCATCGAGATATGTGTATCTTTCAGAGCATATACACCTGGAGATGTATATATCTCAGCATATACAGAGAAGTATACACTTAGTGTGTATTCACCGAGAGGGATTTCTCTATCAACATAAATACACTGAGTGGTGTGTATCCCACCGTACATACACCTAGTGCTGTATCTCAGTGTACATACACCGAGTGGTGTGTGTACCCCAGTGTACATACACCGAGGGGTGTATCCCAGTGCACATACACCGAGTGGAGTGTGTACCCCAGTGTACATACATCGAGGTGTGTGTATCCCAGTATTCATACACCGAGTGGTGTGTATCCCAGTGTACATACACCGAGTGCTGTGTGTACCACAGTGTACATACACCGAGTGCTGAGTGTACATACACCGAGTGCTGTGTGTACCACAGTGTACATACACCGAGTGCTGAGTGTACATACACCGAGTGCTGTGTGTACCACAGTGTACATACACCGAGTGCTGTGTGTACCACAGTGTACATACACCGAGTGCTGAGTGTACATACACCGAGTGCTGTGTGTACCACAGTGTACATACACCGAGTGGTGTGTTTACCACAGTATACATACACCGAGTGGTGTGTGTATCCCAGTGTACATACACCAAGTCGTATGTATCTCAGTGTACATACACCGAGTGGTGTGTCTCAGTGTACACACATCGAGTGATGTGCATCTCCGTGTACACACATCGAGTGGTGTGTATCTCAGTGTACACACATCGAGTGGTGTTTATCTCAGTGTACACACATCGAGTGGTGTGTGTATCAGTGTACACACATCGAGTGGTGTGTATCTCAAGTGTGCAATCACCAACAATTTACTCCCATCCCTAATTCAGAGTTTCGCTAAATTCACTTAAAAACGCTTTATATATCCTTCAGCTGTCTTATACTGAGGTATATATCCTTGAATTCCTCGCAAATATACAAATCAATCCTGACCAATTAAATAAACGTTGTGTGTGTGTGTGTGTGTGTGTGTGTGTGTGTGTGTGTGTGTGTGTGTGTGTGTGTGTGTGTACGTACTCGCCTAATTGTGGCTCCTGGCCCCGCCTCGTCAGTGACCGCTACTGGGTCCTCCCTCTCCCTGCTCCATGAGTTTTATCATACCTCGTATTAAAACTATGTATGGTTCCTGCCTCCATTACATCGGTTGCCAGACTATTCCACTTCCTAACAACTCTGTGGCTGAAGAAATACTTCCTAACATCCATTTGACTCATCTGAGTCTTTACCTTTCAATAGTGACCCCTTGTTTCTGTGTCCCATCTCTGGAACATTCTTTCTCTGTCCACCCTGTCTATTCCACGCAGTATTTTGTATGTTATCATGTCTCCCCTGGCCGTCCTCTGTGTATGTGTGCATATGCATGTGTGTGTGTACTCACCTAGTTGAGGTTGCGGGGGTCGAGTCCGAGCTCCTGGCCCCTGTGTGTGTGTGTGTGTGTACTCACCTAATTGTGGTTGCAGGGGTCGAGGCTAAGCTCCTGGCCCCGCCTCTTCACTGATCGCTAGAAGGACCTCTCTCTCTCTGCTTCTGAGCTTTGTCATACCTCGTCTTAAAGCTATGTATGGTCCCTGCCTCCACTACATCACTTGCTAGGCTATTCCACTTCCTGATGACTCTGTAACTGAAGAAGTACTTCCTAACATCCCTGTGACTCGTCTGAGTCTTCGGCTTCCAATTGCAACCCCTTCTTTCTGTGTCCCCATTCTGGAACATCCTGTCTCTGTCCACCTTGTCTATTCCACGCATTATTTTGTATGTTATCATGTCTCCCCTGACCCTCCTGTCCTTCAGTGTCGTCAGCCCGATTTCCCTCAACCTTTCTTCATAGGACATTCCCCTGAGCTCCAGAACTAGCCATGTTGCAAACCTTTGTACTTTCTCTAATTTCTTGACGTGCTTGACCAGGTGTGGGTTCCAAACTGGTGCTGCATACTCCAGTATGAGCCTGACGTACAGTGTAGTGTGTCTTGGACGATTTCTTACTAAGGTATCGGAACGCTATTCTCAGCTTTGCCATGCGCCCATATGCTGCAGAGTTATCTGGTTGATGTGTGCCTCCGGAGACTTGTTCAGTGTTAAGGTCACCCAAAGATCCTTCTACTTGAGTGAGGTTTGCAGCCTTTGTCCACCTAGCCTATACTCTATCTGCGGTCTTCTTTGCCATTCCCCAATCTTCATGACTTTGCATTTGGCAGGGTTGAATTCGAGAAGCCAGTTGCTGGACCACGTGTCCAGCCTGTCCAGGTCTCTTTGTAGTTCTGCCTGATCCTCATCCGATTTAATCCTTCTCATTAGCTTCACATCATCTGCAAACAGGGACACTTCAGAGTCTATCCCTTCCATCATGTCATTCACATATACCAAAAATAGCACAGGTCCTAGGACTGACCCCTGTGGAACCCCGCTTGTCACAGGCGCCCACTCTGACACCTCGTCACGTGCCATGATTCGTTGTTGCCTCCCTGTCAGGTATTCTCAGATCCATTGCAGTGCCTTTCCTGTTATGTGTGCCTGATCCTCCAGCTTCTGCACTAATCTCCTGTGAGGAACTGGGTCGAAGTCCTTCCTGCAGTCCAGGAAAATGCAATCAACCCACCCCTTTCTCACGTGTCTTACTTCTGTTACTTTGTCATACAACTCCAGAAGGTTTGTGACACAGGATTTGCCTTCCATGAATCCATGTTGGTTGTTGTTTATAATCCTGTTTCGATCAAGGTGCTCCACCACTCTTCTCCCAACAATCTTCTCCATGACTTTGCATACTATACACGTCAGAGACACTGGTCTGTAGTTTAGTGCCTCGTTTCTGTCTCCTTTCTTAAAAATGGGGACTACATTTGCCGTCTTCCATATTTCAGGTAGTTTCCCAGTTTCAAGGGATGTATTGAAAAATGTGGTTAGTGGCACGCACAGCATCTCTGCTCCTTCTCTAAGGACCCACGGGGAGATGTCCGGACCCCTAGCCTTTGAGGTATCGAGGTCACTTAGCAGCTTCTGCATCTCCTCCACCGTTGTTTGCATGTCATCCAGCACCTGTTGGTATATTCCCTGTTGGTGTGCCCTTCTGTGCTGTCTTCTCAGAGCCATTCCTGTCTCTACTGTAAATACTTCCTTAAAGCTCATGTTGAGCTCCTCGCATACCTCATGATAGTTTCTTGTGAGTTCCCCCACCTTCTTTCCTCAGCCTCATCACCTGGTCTTTGACTGTTGTCTTCCTCCTGATGTGGCTGTACAACAGTTTCGGGTCAGACTTGACTTTCGATGCTATGTTATTTTCGTACTGTCACTGGGCCTCACTCCTTACCTGAGCATACTCGTTCCTGGCTCTTCGACTAATCTCCTTATTTTCCTGTGTTCTTTGCCTTCTATACTTTTTCCATTCTCTATTGCACTTGGTTTTTGCCTCCTTACACCGTTGGGTAAACCAGGGGCTCGTTCTGGTCTTCCCATTATTTCTGTTGCCCTTGGGAACAAACCTTTCCTCTGCCTCCTTGCATTTTGTTGTGTGTACGTGTATGTGTGTACTCACCTATTTGTGGTTGCAGGGGTCGATGCACAGCTCCTGGTCCCGCCTCTTCACTGATTGCTACTGGGTCCTCTCTCTCCCTGCTCCATGAGCTTTATCAAACCTCGTTTTAAAACTATGTATGGTTCCCGCCTCCACTACGTCACTTTCTAGGCTATTCCACTGCCTGACAACTCTATGACTGAAGAAATACTTCCTAACATCCCTTTGACTCTTATGAGTCTTCAACTTCCAACTGTGAGCTCTTGTTTCTGTGTCTCATCTCTGGAACATCCTGTCTTTGCCCACCTTGTCTATTCTGCGCAGTATTTTATATGTCGTTATCATGTCTCCCCTGACCCTCCTGTCCTCCAGTGTCATCAGGCCGATTTCCCTTAACCTTTCTTCGTAGGAGAATCCCCTTAGCTCTGGGACTAGTCTCGTTGCAAACCTTTGCACTTTCTCTAATTTCTTGACGTGCTTGACCAGGTGTGGATTCCAAACTGGTGCTGCATACTCCAGTATGGGCCTGACGTAAATGGTGTAGTCTTTAACGATTCCTTACTGAGGTATTGGAACGCTATCCTTGGGTTTGCCAGACGTCCGTACGCTGCAGCAGTTATCTGAATGATGTGCGCCTCAGATGTGCTCGGTGTTATACTCACCCCATGTTTTTTTTTTCTTGAGTGAGGTTTGCAGTCTTTGGCCACCTAGAATATACTGTGTCTGCGGTCTTCTTTGCCCTTCCCCAGTCTTCGTGACTTTGCATTTGGCAGGGTTAAAATCAAGGAGCAAGTTGCTGGACCAGGCTTGTAGCCTGTCCAGGTCTCTTTGTCGTCCTGCATGATCCTCGACAGATTTGATTCTCCTCATTAACTTCACATCATCTGCAAACAAGGACACTTACCAGTCTATCCCTTCCGTTATGTCAATCACTTGTTCAGTGTTATGGTCACCCAAAGATCCTTCTACTTGAGTGAGGTTTGCAACCTTTGTCCACCTAGCCTATACTCTATCTGCGGTCTTCTTTGCCATTCCCCAATCTTCATGACTTTGCATTTGGCAGGGTTGAATTCGAGAAGCCAGTTGCTGGACCACGTGTCCAGCCTGTCCAGGTCTCTTTGTAGTTCTGCTTGATCCTCATCCGATTTAATCCTTCTCATTAGCTTCACATCATCTGCAAACAGGGACACTTCAGAGTCTATCCCTTCCATCATGTCATTCACATATACCAAAAATAGCACAGGTCCTAGGACTGACCCCTGTGGAACCCCGCTTGTCACAGGCGCCCACTCTGACACCTCGTCACGTGCCATGATTCGTTGTTGCCTCCCTGTCAGGTATTCTCAGATCCATTGCAGTGCCTTTCCTGTTATGTGTGCCTGATCCTCTAGCATTTGCAGTAACCTCTTGTGAGGAACTGTGCAGAAGGCCATCTTGCAGTCCAAGAAAGTGCAGTCTATCCACCAATCTCTCTCTTGCCTTACTTCTGTCACCTTGTCATAAAACTCCAGTGGGTTTGTGACACAGGATTTACCTTCCCTGAAACCGTGCTGGTTGTCGATTATACACTTGTTGCTTTCCAGGTGCTCCACCACTCTCCTCCTGATGATCTTCTCCATGGCTTTGCATACTATACACGTTAGTGACACAGGTCTGTAATTTAATGCCTCATGTCTGTATCGTTTTTTTAAAAATTGGGACTACATTTGCCGTCTTCCATACCTCAGAGAGTTGCCCGGTTTCAATGGATGTGTTGAAGATCTTTGTCAGTGGCACACACAGCATCTCTGCTCCCTCTCTAAGGACCCACGGAGAGATGTTGTCTGGTCCCACCGCCTTTGAGTTGTCAAGTTCACATAGCAGCTTCTTCACCTCCTCTTTGGTTATGTGTACCTCATCCAGCACTTATTGGTGTACCTCCCTGCTCTGATTTCCTGGAGTCCTACCGGTTTCCACTGTAAATACTCTAAATCTCGTGCTGAGCTCCTCACATACCTCTTGGTCCTTTCTTGTGAACTCCCCATCATCCTTCCTCAGTCTGATTACCTGGTCCTTGACTGTTGTTTTCCTCTTGATGTGGCTATATAACAGCTTCGGGTCAGACTGACTTTCGATGGTATGCCATTTTCATATTGTCACTTAGCCTCCCTTATCTGTGCATATTCGTTTCTGGTTCTTCGGCTAATCTCTTGATTTTCCTGGGTCCTTTGTCTTCTGTACCTTTTCCATTCTCTAGTACACCTAGTTTTTGCTTCTCTACACCTTTGGGTGAACCAAGGACTCATTCTGGTCTTCCCATTATTTCTGTTTCCCTTGGGAACAAACCTCTCCTCTGCCTCCTTGCTTTTAAGATGCTTTCGATTGCATTTTTTACCCTTGTTTTCTTGCTTCTTAAGTTTCCCCTTCAACTTCCTGGAGCCCATAAACAAAGACTGACCTCTCCCTTTCATTCTCCCACTGCATATTCCTATGTATCCAGTGATTTAATTTCCTCCATTGCAGCTTTCCTTTCTTCAATTTCTTCACTATCTATTGTCCTTGGGCCCAGTGGCCTGTCATTTTCCCTTCTCAGCTTTCCCTGGGCTCTGCTGTGGTCTGTTAGGGCCCCCACATTTAGCTTAGCTCTTTCATTTACTACAGTCCCCTCGACTGCTTCTGATGTGATTCTCTTTTTCTCGGACTCCACAATGATCTGATAGGGCTTCTACATGCAGTTTCGCTCCTTCGTTCCCTACAGTTCCCTTGTTTGTGACTGAGGTAGTGGTTTCTGATGTCATTCCCAAATTGTTCTTTAATGCTTTAGGCTGTTTCAGATTTTTCAGTTCCTTTTCTAAACTCTGTATCCTAGCCTTTGCTGCTGTGACTTGCATCTCCCACTTTTTGCTTTCCACATCTATCCTCTCTTCCATTCTCATGCTAAGTTGTTCTAGCTTCTTTCCCCATTCATGTTCCCTTTTCATGAGCTCTGCTGCCAAATCTTCCTTTGCAGATTCATCCTCCAGTTCCCTGGTTTTCCTTCCTGCTCTCTGGCAACCAATTTTTTTTTGTTTTGGTTGCCACAGAATGAAAAACTGATGTAATTCTGTGTGTTAGTTTTGTGGTGTGTTTGTCCGAGTGTGGGGGTTTTTGATGGGGGCGATATGAGGAGTGAGGAGGAGGGAGAAGCAAAGGGAGAGAATGGGAGAGGGAGAGGGGGGAAAGAGGGAGAGATGGAGGAGGAGGGGGTGAGAGAGGGGGGAGATCAGGGAAAGGAGCGAGTGATTGGCGGGGGAGGGGGCGAGGGTGGGAGAGTGTTTGTGTGTGCAGAACTATATGTGGGTTTATTGTCTGAAAAGTAGGTGGAATTGTGCATTGGAGTGTTATGTGGAGTCTGCAGTGTTCCCTTACCTGACCACACCCTCCTGTGACCTGACCCACACCCTCTTGTGACTTGATCCACACCTATCTACTATTCTGCAACTCCATGCTTTTACTACCACCTAATCTTATAGAAACCTGTCTTGCCATGTTCCATAAATTACCAATTGCTGTTCCTTATTGAGTACTTGATCGCCTATTCTTTCTCGTACTAGGAGAGCTGGACTGTTCACAAGTGAGGTTAATTGGAAACCAAAACCCACACCCAACAAACACGCATAGGTGAATACAGTACTTGAAATACAGCCTGTAGCAGCCTGTAGATTGTCTAGCTTGATGTGATGTCCTGGCGTATATCCACCTCCGTTTCTTCTCGATATATAATGTACACTATTCACTGTATTTCTTTCACTGTCACACATTTGTTTCACTTACTATCTTTCTTGGGTGACACGTGACAACGTCGCCTGGAGCACACTAGGCCTGCCCACTCTGAATGCGCCACCAAGTATCAATTTCTAGATTACTTAAAAAGTTGTGGCTCTCCCCACACTTATGTGGCTCAAGCAATTTGTAAATCGCTTCAAGGATTGTTCACTACCCTGACACACTTAGCGACCCTTGAAGTACACTTGGGTAACCCTCAAAAACACAAACATTCGCGGAGCACGGAAGGCGTGACTCGCGCAAGCGGTGTCCCTACTGTGTGTGTGTACTCACCTAGTTGAGGTTGCAGGGGTCGAGTCCGAGCTCCTGGCCCCCGCCTCTTCACTGGTCGCTACTAGGTCACTCTCCCTGAACCGTGAGCTTTATCATACCTCTGCTTAAAGCTATGTATGGATCCTGCCTCCACTACATCGTGTGTGTGTGTGTGTGTGTGTGTGTGTGTGTGTGTGTGTAATTCTACATACTGTGTGGCCTCAGTAACGAATTATAAGTGTGTGTTCTCTGTATCACTTCTGAGTTTTAGATGCTCTGTTAGGTCGTGTTGTTTATTGTTGTTGTTGTTATTTTTAGTACAGGATATATATATATATATATATATATATATATATATATATATATATATATATATATATATATATATATATATATATATATATATATATATATATATCCTGTACTAAAAACTAATAATATGAAGAAGAGGAAGAAGAAATAACAACACTAACAAGAAAAAACAAGGATAACAAAACGAATGACAACATCTGCAACAAAAAGAACAAAACAATACATGGATAAAAACGAACGAGAACAACAACAACAACAACAATAAACAACACGACCTAACAGAGCATCTAAGACTCAGCAGTGATACAGAGAACACACACTTATAATTCGTTACTGAGGCCACACAGTATGTAGAATTACACACACATACACACACACACACACACACACACACACACACACACACACATACACACACACACACACACACACAGTTGTCAGCCAGTGGAATAGCCTAGAAAGTGACGTAGTGAAGGCGGGAACCATACATAGTTTTAAGACGAGGTTTAAGAACACAAGAAAGAAGGAACACTGCAACAGGCCTACTGACCATTCGGAGCAGGTCCATGTCCCCCCAGGATTAGACCAATGACCCCCCCCCGGATTAGCCCAATGACCCACCCAGTCTGGTCACCTCCAGTCAAGGATGGAGCACTGCACCAGACCCAGCAGCACAAGTTAGTCAGGTCCAACTCACACCCACTCACGTTTTTATCTAACCTATTTTTAAAACTACACAACGTTTTAGCCTGAATAACTGTACTCGGGAGTTTGTTCCACTCATCCACAACTCTATTACCAAAGCAGTGCTTTCCTATATCCTTCCTGAATCTGAATTTTTTAAACTTGAAACCATTGCTGCGAGTCCTGTCTTGGCTGGAAATTTTCAGCACGTTATTTACATCCCCTTTACTTATTCCTGTTTTCCATTTATACACCTCGATCATATCCCCCCTAATTCTACGCCTTTCGAGAGAGTGCAGATTCAGGGCCCTCAGTCTATCCTCATAGGGAAGATTTCTGATACATGGGATCATCTTTGTCATCCTCCTCTGTACGTTTTCCAGAGCATTTATATCCATTCTGTAATACGGTGACCAGAACTGAGCAGCATAGTCTAAATGAGGCCTAACCAAGGATATATAGAGTTGAAGAACAACCTGAGGACTTCTATTATTTATACTTCTAGATATGAAGCCAAGAATTCTGTTAGCTTTATTGCGAACATTAATGCACCGTTGTCTTGGTTTTAGATTACTGCTAACCAGAACTAAATCCTTTTCGCAATCAGTAGTATTAAGATCTACATTATTTAGTTTATATGTGGCATGGTTATTTAACTGTCCAACATTTAGAACTTTGCATTTGTCAATATTAAACTGCATCTGCCATTTCTCCGATCATTGCATCGGTCTATTCAAATCATCCTGAGTGCTCTAGTGTCCTCATTAGAATGAATTGGATGGCCTATTTTGGTCTCATCAGCAAATTTGCTTATGTCGCTATTTATTCCCTCATCTATGTCGTTTATGTAAATTGTGAACAACAACGGGCCCAACACTGACCCCTGAGGAACACCACTTGTGACGTGCCCCCATTCTGATTTCTCCCCATTTATGCAAACTCTCTGCTGTCTCTTTGTCAGCCATGCCTCTACCCAGGAAATTTTTTTTCCTCCTATTCCATGTGCCTTAAGTTTCCTCAACAGCCTCTGGTGTGGAACTCTATCGAAAGCCTTACTGAAGTCCATATACACAATATCATATTTATTACCATGATCTACCTCCTCAAACACCTTAGTGAAAAAAGTTAGTAAATTCGTAAGACAGGAACGCCCGTTTGTAAAACCGTATTGAGATTCATTAATCAATATGTGCCTGTCAAGATGGCTACGAATTGCTTCGGCAATTATTGATTCCATAAATTTTCCCACTACGGAGGTAAGGCTTATTGGTCTATAGTTCGAAGCCAAGGACCTGTCACCTGCCTTGTAAATAGGTATTACATTTGCCATTTTCCACTTATCAGGCACTATGCCAGTTTGTAGTGATATGTTAAAAAGATCAGCCAAAGGTATGCTAAGTTCCTCTTTACATTCCTTTAACACCCTTGCAAACAGTTCATCAGGACCTGGGGATTTGTTAGGTTTTAGTTTCTCTATTTGTCTGAGGACCATGTCACTAGTTACCGCAATCGTACATAGTTTATCATCCTGTTCTATATAGTCTATTATTTCAGGAATGTAGCTAGTACTTTCCTGGGTGAAAACTTAGAGGAAGTAGGTATTTAGAATTTCACACATATCCTTATCACTGTCAGTGATCTGACCAGAGTTACTCTTAAGTGGGCCAATATTGTCCCTAATCTTACTTCTGTATACCTGAAAGAACCCTTTTGGGTTAGTCTTTGAATCCCTTGCGACCTTAGCCTCATAATCCCTTTTTGATTTTCTTATTCCTTTCTTTATTTCTCTCTTTAATTGAATATATTGATTTCTTAACTGCCCATCCCCTCTTTTGATATGCCTATATATGCCTCTCTTTTGACCAATGAGATGTTTGAATCTATTGCTCATCCATTTGGGATCATTTTTGTTAGATCTAATTTCCCTACTCGGAACAAAAGTTGTCTGGGCAGCTAGAACTATGCTCTGAAAAACGTCATATTGGCAACCAAGATCACCTACCTGACCCATAGTCAGGACATCCCAATTTAGCCCACCCAGGTAATTTTTCAGTCCCATGAAGCCGGCCAAGCGAAAATCTGGGACAGAGATTTGATTGCATTTAGTTGGGTAATTCCATGATATATTGAAACTATGTGATTTGTGATCACTTTCCCCAAGCTCATCATTAACCTCAAGATTATTAATTAGTGAATTTTTGTTGGCAAGAACCAAGTCAAGCAGATTGTTTCCTCTAGTTGGTTCTGTCACAACCTGTTCTAAAAAGCAATCCTGAACCGTATCAAGAAAGTCACTAGACTCAAGATTTCCTGTCATATTGTTCCAATCAATTTGTCTAAAGTTAAAATCTCCCATTATCACAACATTTTCATATCTAGATGCCTTATGAATTTCGTCCCATAACAGCTTACTGCACTCCCTATCAAGGTTTGGGGGCCTACAAATCACACCTAAAATTAACTTGTCACGTCCCTCGGGAAACTGTAGCCAAACAGATTCTGTGTTCGATGTTTCTAATCTTATATCATGTCTAAGACAACAATTTAAATTTTCTCTGACATACATCGCCACACCACCACCCTTCCTGTTGACCCTATCAGTGTGGAATAGTTTATAACCCTGTATGTTGCATTCAGAAGGCATTTCTCTTTCAGGTTGAACCAGGTCTCTGTTATACCAATAATATCTATATTACCTACACTTGCAAGTAATCTTAGCTCATCTATCTTATTTCTTAGACTCTTACTATTTGTATAGTAAACCTTAAGGGAGCTAGTCACTCGTTGCCCTCTACTATCCCTCTTTGTTTGTTAATCAAATGATTTGCCATTACTAGCAACTTTATTTTGAATATTGTCTTTTAAACATATCCCTGAGGTATCTCGGTAATAATTGCTGTTTTTAACCCTAATGCTGCAGCCTGATTGTTTCCCACAAACACTCATACCTCTATAATCTATCAGTTTAAATTCCTCGACAAGTCATCAATTACCCTCTCAATTGAATTGGCTAATGCAACCACTCCATCACCAGAGAGATGAACCCCATCCCTTGCATACATATCACGTTTGCCAAAGAATAGGTCCCAGTTATCAATGAATGGGATTGCAAGTTCCTTGCAGTACCTGTCTAGCCAGCAATTTATACCAATTGCCCTAGACATCCATTCATTGCCCACTCCCTTTCTAGGCAAGATGCTACATATGACTGGGATCCCTCCCTAAGACCTAACTACTTCTATGGCTGACCTGTACTTATCCAGCAGCTCCTCTCTCCTGCCCTTCCCAATGTCATTACCCCCAGCACTAAGACAGATAATGGGCTTGTTCCCATTACCTGCCATAATATTATCCAACCTAAAGCTCATGGAGCAGGGAGAGAGAGGACCCAGTATATATATACTGAGAGGTGCCCGTCTCTCAGTATATATGCACAGAGTTAAATTTAAGCGACAAAGATAGTATTAGATAGTTAATGGGAGTTTAAAGCCTATCGACGACAAGAGGGTTATTAAGACTGGATGTAACACGTTCACCACCAGTCAAGAATACTTTAATCCTTAAAACTGGGATTAAGACGCCTTCACTAGCATGAAGGCACTCTTCTCTTCCCCCTTCCTCCAGCCTTGAAGAATATTATTCTTTAGAGGAAGACTGTAACCAATGACACCGACAGATTTCTCAGTGACCTACCCAAGAACACTCTCCTGAACCAGTGTAGGTTCAGCCTGCGGGATAGCTTAATGTGTTTGTGTATTTTAGGATTTTGGTCTCTTTGGTCCTTCTGGAAAAATCTGAATTAGTTTTGGTCAGTATATATCCCAATTTACTATTTTTATTGAAGTAAATCTGATAATAGTTTCCATATGATGACTTACGAATGCCTCTTCTGATTGCTTTCAGTGCACTCTCTGTCCCAAACGCGTGCATTGAGACACACAGGACTGGAAACCTGCAATACGAAGATACCTTTTTTGGTAGTGTATATCACTATTGTAAAGAACCGCATCGGTAATATATAAAGGCGTTTGGAGTACCCCTGAACTAGGCTCAACTTTGAGTGCTCGGCTCCTCTCTCTCTCTCTTTCTCTCTCTCTCTCTCTCTCTCTCTCTCTCTCTCTCTCCCACTCTCACTCTCTTTAATGAACTGATGTTCAGGCTTATATCAAGCATTCCCACGCAAGATGATGAGGCTGTCATCTGCTATGCAGATTATATTTGCATTTTTACCAACACTTCCAACAGACTGCAAGCTCTTCTCGACATCTTTACAGTAAGAAACATTAAATGTGGTGATATTATATCCACAGATAAGGCCAAGTGTTATGTTCAAATATAAGCATATTTCTCAGTCATCCGTTGAAAAATGTGTGTGTGTGTGTGTGTGTGTGTGTGTGTGTGTGTGTGTGTGTGTGTGTGTGTGTGTGTGTGTGTGTGTGTGTGTACTCACATAGTTGTGGTTGGGGGTGTGTGTGTGTGTGTGTGTTGGGTTGAAATAAACATATATTGTAAGCAACTTAAACCTCAAAACTGGAAGAGACAAAAATCCCTCAGAATAACTGTAGGAAGAAACATCGGTATCAATCACATATAAGTACATGAATGTTGTAAATAATGCTCGTTAGAGTTCTCATTGAACACAATATTCTATACTGAATCATCTGTCACCGCGCTGAGTTAAAAAAAAAAACTAGATGTAATTCGAAACAGTGACTTGAAAATAATATTTAGTTCTCCAGTTCGTACTAATGTCCTTCATGTGAGGGAAGAACTGAAGTTCCCCACTGAACACAAGTTCTGGCATCAATAAATCTCACATATTTATAGCCCTGAATATAGTTCATAATCTTAACGGTGAAAATATATTTCACAAGAAAATAGACTCTTTTAATGAAAAGAAACAATTATCCTCAGGAATTTAGGCAATCATGAATCCTTTCTTATACTGATACATGTCGCAGTGAAACTCATTTAGCTCTTTGTAACTGTGCATTTATTACTCATAACACAGGTTTGACAATAGACTTGACAGTTGATTAATTGTTTATTTTAACAGCATGGGCCAGTAGGCCTCCTGCAGTGCTTCTGTGCTCTGTTGCACTTGCCGAGTGGGTTCGTAGATGGACCAGCATTGCATGGTCCAGTAGGTCTACTGCAATTTTGTTCTTGTGACTGAGCCTGAACATAGGTGAGTCACCTCACCTAATAACTATAACATAAGTCCTCTTCATTATTCTCCTTCACTCTGAAGATGTGTAAGTAAGCACACGAAAGTGTGCTAACTTACACAACAGTTAATTTTTCACGATAATTTTCTTCATATCTGCAGTCAAACACTTCAATGATTTCTTCCAGTTCTACACATATATCTTTACATGTAGTGCAGAATAGGTAAAACTTGCGATTTTGACTTAAATAGCAAAGCTTTTCTTGCCGAACAAGACAAGCGAAAATTTATGCAAGCAATAATTTCACAAGAATCATTCTGAATCTAACGAAAAAAAATATATTTCATTGTGTTTGTTTATTATATTATTGTAAACTTATCTAAAATATATTTAGTTGGATTAGGCTAACTTAAATTGTGCTTGTTATAACAAGGTTAGGTAAGTTTTCTAAGGTTCTTTTGGTACAAAATTATTAATTTTTACACTAACATTAATGAAAAAATATATCTTTAAACGTATAAGAAAAAATTTAAGAAAGGACTTAATTTTAAATGAGTTCTTGCTAACTGACCAGTTTTAACTTTTCGGCACAA
>NC_091308.1:31763546-31771046 GCF_038502225.1 Cherax quadricarinatus
CTTCCCATCTCCAGGACTCAAGTCTGGCCTGCCGGTTTCCCTGAACCCCTTCATAAATGTTACTTTGCTCACACTCCAACAGCACGTCAAGTATTAAAAACCATTTGTCTCCATTCACTCCTATCAAACACGCTCACGCACGCCTGCTGGAAGTCCAAGCCCCTCGCACACGAAACCTCCTTTACCCCCTCACTCCAACCTTTCCTAGGCCGACCCCTACCCCGCCTTCCTTCCACTACAGACTGATACACTCTTGAAGTCATTCTGTTTCGCTCCATTCTCTCTACATGTCCGAACCACCTCAACAACCCTTCCTCAGCTCTCTGGACAACAGTTTTGGTAATCCCGCACCTCCTCCTAACTTCCAAACTACGAATTCTCTGCATTATATTCACACCACACATTGCCCTCAGACATGACATCTCCACTGCCTCCAGCCTTCTCCTCGCTGCAACATTCATCACCCATGCTTCACACCCATATAAGAGCGTTGGTAAAACTATACTCTCATACATTCCCCTCTTTGCCTCCAGGGACAAAGTTCTTTGTCTCCACAGACTCCTAAGTGCACCACTCACTCTTTTCCCCTCATCAATTCTATGATTCACCTCATCTTTCATAGACCCATCCGCTGACACGTCCACTCCCAAATATCTGAATACATTCACCTTCTCCATACTCTCTCCCTCCAATCTGATATCCAATCTTTCATCACCTAATCTTTTTGTTATCCTCATAACCTTACTCTTTCCTGTATTCACTTTTAATTTTCTTTTGCACACCCTACCAAATTCATCCACCAATCTCTGCAACTTCTCTTCAGAATCTCCCAAGAGCACAGTGTCATCAGCAAAGAGCAACTGTGACAGCTCCCACTTTATGTGTGATTCTTTATCTTTTAACTCCACGCCTCTTGCCAAGACTCTCGCATTTCTCTTACAACCCCATCTATAAATATATTAAACAACCACGGTGACATCACACATCCTTGTCTAAGCCTACTTTTACTGGGAAATAATTTCCCTCTTTCCTACATACTCTAACTTGAGCCTCACTATCCTCGTAAAAACTCTTCACTGCTTTCAGTAACCTACCTCCTACACCATACACCTGCCACATTGCCCCCCTATCCACCCTGTCATACGCCTTTTCCAAATCCATAAATGCCACAAAGACCTCTTTAGCCTTATCTAAATACTGTTCACTTATATGTTTCACTGTAAACACCAGGTCCACACACCCCCTACCTTTCCTAAAGCCTCCTTGTTCATCTGCTATCCTATTCTCCGTCTTACTCTTAATTCTTTCAATTATAACTCTACCATACACTTTACCAGGTATACTCAACAGACTTATCCCCCTATAATTTTTGCACTCTCTTTTGTCCCCTTTGCCTTTATACAAAGGAACTATGCATGCTCTCTGCCAATCCCTAGGTACCTTACCCTCTTCCATACATTTATTAAAAATTGCACCAACCACTCCAAAACTATATCCCCACCTGCTTTTAACATTTCTATCTTTATCCCATCAATCCCGGCTGCCTTACCCCCTTTCATTTTACCTACTGCCTCACGAACTTCCCCCACACTCACAACTGGCTCTTCCTCACTCCTACAAGATGTTATTCCTCCTTGCCCTATACACGAAATCACAGCTTCCCTATCTTCATCAACATTTAACAATTCCTCAAAATATTCCTTCCATCTTCCCAATACCTCTAACTCTCCATTTAATAACTCTCCTCTCCTATTTTTAACTGACAAATCCATTTGTTCTCTAGGCTTCCTTAACTTGTTAATCTCACTCCAAAACTTTTTCTTATTTTCAACAAAATTTGTTGATAACATCTCACCCACTTTCTCATTTGCTCTCTTTTTACACTGCTTCACCACTCTCTTAACCTCTCTCTTTTTCTCCATATACTCTTCCCTCCTTGCATCACTTCTACTTTGTAAAAACTTCTCATATGCTAACTTTTTCTTCCTTACTACTCTCTTTACATCATTCCACCAATCGATCCTCTTCCCTACCGCACCCACTTTCCTGTAACCACAAACTTCTGCTGAACACTCTAACACTACATTTTTAAACCTACCCCATACCTCTTCGACCCCATTACCTATCCTCTCATTAGCCCATCTATCCTCCAATAGCTGTTTATATCTTACCCTAACTGCCTCCTCTTTTAGTTTATAAACCTTCACCTCTCTCTTCCCTGATGCTTCTATTCTCCTTGTATCCCATCTACCTTTTACTCTCAGTGTAACTACAACTAGAAAGTGATCTGATATATCTGTGGCCCCTCTATAAACATGTACATCCTGAAGTCTACTCAACAGTCTTTTATCTACCAATACATAATCCAACAAACTACTGTCATTTCGCCCTACATCATATCTTGTATTCTTATTTATCCTCTTTTTCTTAAAATATGTATTACCTATAACTAAACCCCTTTCTATACAAAGTTCAATCAAAGGGCTCCCATTATCATTTACACCTGGCACCCAAACTTACCTACCACACCCTCTCTAAAAGTTTCTCCTACTTTAGCATTCAGGTCCCCTACCACAATTACTCTCTCACTTGGTTCAAAGGCTCCTATACATTCACTTAACATCTTCCAAAATCTCTCTCTCTCCTCTACATTCCTCTCTTCTCCAGGTGCATACACGCTTATTATGACCCACTTATTTATATACGATTTGTTAAAGACTAAAGATGGACACGACTAGCGTAGCTCTTCTCTTGTAGCTACAGGAAGGTTATTGCAAAGAGGTAACTGGGAAAGTATAATCAGGCAGACACGCATATTAAGGAGACAGGTAGGCAGGTGGAGAGGTTGGCAGGTAGACGGGTTGGTAGGCACACAGACAGGCAGGAAAGTAAGCAGGAAGGCAAGTAGGGAGGTAAGCAGACAGGAAGGTAGGTATGTAGATAGGTAGAGAGGATGGCAGGCAGGTAGGCAGACAGGCAGTCAGGTAGGCAGAAAGATAAGTGGACAAGCAGAGAGGAATGCAGGCAGACAGACAGGCGGGGCAGGCCGGTAGACGGGGAAGCAGACAGACAGGCAGACATATCAACAATATACAACTTCCGCATGAAAAAAACCCGCAGAAAGTTGAATTAAAGCAACTCCATATTACCTTAATAAAGTAATGGAGGCAATATCTTTACGTAATTTTATTATTTGCAGTTGTGTTTGTGTGTGTGTGTGTGTGTGTGTGTGTGTGTGTGTGTGTGTGTGTGTGTGTGTGTGTGTGTGTGTGTGTGTGTGTGTGCTCACCAATATGTGGTTGCAGGGGTCGAGTGATAGCTCCTGACCTCGCCTCTTCACTGGTCGATACTAATTCACTCTCTCCCTACTCCAGGATCTTTGTCGTACTTCTCCTTAAAGCTATTTATGGAACTTGCTTCCACTACTTCACTCTCCAGATTATTCCACTTCCTGACAACTACAAGGTTAAAGAAATACTTCCTAACATTCCTATGACTCATCTGGGTTTTCATCTTCCAATTGTGGCCCTTTGTTCCTGTTTCCCATCTCTGAAACATTCGATCCCTGTCCACCTTGTCAATGCCTCTCAGTGTTTTATAAGTTATCATGTCCCCTCTATCCCTCCTATCCTCTAGTGTTATCAGGTTGAGTTCCCTTAACCTCTCCTCATAAGACAGACCCCTCAGTTCCGGGACTATGTGTGTGTGTGTGTGTGTGTGTGTGTGTGTGTGTGTGTGTGTGTGTGTGTGTGTGTGTGTGTGTGTGTGTGTGTACTCACCTAATCGTGGTTGCAGGGGTCGAGACTCAGCTCCTGGCCCCGCCTCTTCAATGATCGCTACTAGGTCCTCTCCCTCTCTGCTTCCTGAGCTTTGTCATACCTCTTCTTAAAACTATGTATGGTTCCTGCCTCCACTACTTCACTTGCTAGGCTATTCCACTTCCTGACGACTCTATGACTGAAGAAATACTTCCTAACATCCCTGTGACTCATCTGAGTCTTCAGTTTCCAATTGTGACCCTTCGTTTCTGTGTCCCCTCTCTGGAACATCCTGTCTCTGTCCACCTTGTCTATTCCCCGCAGTACCTTGTATGTCGTTATCATGTCTCCCCTGACCCTTCTGTCCTCCAGTGTCGTCAGTCCGATTTCCCTCAACCTTTCCTCGTACGACATTCCCCTGAGCTCTGGAACTAGCCTTGTTGCAAACCTTTGTACTTTCTCCAACTTCTTGACGTGCTTGACCAGGTGTGGGTTCCAGACTGGCGCTGCATATTCCAGTATGGGCCTAACATACACAGTGTACAGTGTCTTGAACGATTCCTTATTAAGGTATTGGAATGCTATTCTCAGGTTTGCCAGGCGCCCGTATGCTGCACCAGGTATTTGGTTGATGTGTGCCTCCGGTGACGTGTTCGGTGTTATGGTCACCCCAAGAACTTTCTCCCTGAGTGAGGTCTGTAGTCTTTGTTTCACCTAGCCTATACTCTATCTGCGGTCTTCTTTGCCCCTCCCCAATCTTCATGACTTTGCATTTGACAGAGTTGAATTCGAGAAGCCAGTTTCTGGACCACGTGTCCAGCCTGTCTACGTCTCTTTGCAGTCCTGCCTCATCCTCATCCGATTTAATTCTTCTCATCAACTTCACATCATCTGCGAATAAGGACACTTCAGAGTCTATTCCTTCCATCATGTCGTTCGCATATATAAAAAAATAGCACTGGTCCTAGAACTGACCCCTGTGGGACCCCGCTCGTCACAGGCGCCCACTGTGATACCTCTTCACGTACCATGACTCGTTGTTGCCTCCCTGTCAGGTATTCCCTGATCCATTGCAGTGCCCACCCTGTTATATGCGCCTGATCCTCCAGCTTCTGCACTAATCTCTTGTGAGGAACTGTGTCGAAGGCCTTCCTGCAGTCCAGGAAAATGCAATCAACCTCTCTCGTGTCTTACTTCTGTTACCTTCCCATGAAGCTCCAGAAGGTTTGTGACACAGGATTTGCCTTCCATGAATCCATGCTGGTTTTCATTTATACTCTTGTTCCGTTCCAGGTGTTCCACCACTCTCCTGATAATCTTCTCCGTGACTTTGCATACTATACATGTAGAGACACAGGTCTGTAGTTTAGTGCCTGTGTGTGTGTACTCATCTAGTTGTACTCACCTAGTTGAGGTTGCAGGAGTCGAGTCCAAGCTCCTGGCCCCGCCTCTTCACTGTGTGTGTGTGTGTGTGTGTGTGTGTGTGTGTGTGTGTGTGTGTGTGTGTGTGTGTGTGTGAGTGTGTGTGTACACAGGCGTGTCCGGAATGTCTAGCTACCTGTCTGTCTTCCCTTACCCTCCCCCTCCCTCTATCTCCCTCCCTTTTCTCTCTCTCTCTCTCTCTCTCTCTCTCTCTCTCTCTCTCTCTCTCTCTCACTACAGTCAGAACAGTGAACAACATTTCTGAACTATATTATAAAGCTCTTTCCATCCATGCTTTTCCTGGGCGCAGCGCAGAGTGCTCACGCTCGAGCGTCACAAACCAGTTGTATTCATAAGATGTTTAATGTTGTGTATCTGCAACTCGCTAGCGAGAACGGAAAGCTTGACCGGAAAGGAAACCGGACGAGACACCGGAAGCAACAGACTCGCGCCGGAAACGCCTGGGATCCGCTCCCTCGATGGAAGCATAGACGAATTAATGTGATATGTGAAGCGTGTTCGGGTGGGCCAGTGGTGCGCCAGGGGTGGGCCAGGGGTGGGCGGCTGCGCCCATGTAGAGAGTGTTTTTACTCGACTTAAGAAATCGTAATGACACGATTGCAAATAAACCATACCCCCGGCCGGGGTTCAATCCCGGCCGGGGGTATGGTTTTAGTGTTTTTACTCATTCTCTTTCTACATGCGGCCGGCAGTAACAGCCTGCTTGATCAGGCTTTGATCCATTGCGAGGTCTGGTCATGGACCTGGTCGCGGGGGCGTTGACCTCCGGAACACCCTCCAGGTATACTCCACGTATACAAGAAAATTCCTCATTGGGGAGATTTACGACCAGTCTTCTATAAACGATGTCTACAAGTCCCGTCCAAGATCTAAATCCCTGGCAGCGATTTTCCCATGTCAAGTACAGCATCTCGGGTCAGGATTAGGATATCACATTCGTCACCTGTGTGGGTTACCTTATTAGTGAGCTTACTAGAGTCCAGGAAACACTCTAGTTGCTCCATCCTGCTTCATTACATTACCAAAACATTGTCACCATCGCATTCTCCCATCAAAGCTGAACTCTTGCCATTCTTCTGTAATTATACAGACACGCATAAAAGCAATTCAGAATAAATAATGCTAATTTAAGGTTTGTCAACGATAGGTTACTGCTCTCTCTCTCTCTCTCTCTCTCTCTCTTCGATAAAACGCGTTTCTTTGCAATTACTTTGTACCTCTCCGCAGAACTGCGGTCGATATCACAAATACGGTGCGATCACGCAAGTAACAGGCACAAAAACATCACACACTGACAAATACATTTTTTTCCGCACCTCATGCGTGATGCACATGTATGGCTGGAACAAATACAGTTTACAAAGACAAGTAAGCTTTAAAAGCAAAAACATTTGTGCACATAATAACTACAACAGAATATACAACAAATTTCGAACCACACAACAGAGCATTCCATTAACCTTGCAACAAGACCACTCCAGGAGCTAAGAGGTGTGTTTTATGAGGAGAGATTACTGAGACTAAGGCTGGTGATATTAGAGTACATAAGAACCGGGAAGACATTATAACAACGTGCAAAATACAGAGGTAAATTGACTGTGACAGTAAGTGGCTATGCTAAAATTCCAAAGTTTGCACTATGTAGTATGTTGGTCTTCCTCACAGTATATATATATATATATATATAATATATATAATATATATAATATATATATAATATATATTATATATAATATATAATATATAAATATATATATAACATATATATATAATATATATATACATATAATATATATATATATATATATATAATATATACATATATAATATATATACATATATATATATATACATATATAATATATATACATAATAATATATATATATATAATAATATATACATATAATATATATATATATAGAAATATATATATATATATATATATATATATATATATATATATATATATATATATATACATACATATATATATATATATATATATGTAGAGAGCAGAGAGAGAGAGAGAGAGAGAGAGAGAGAGAGAGATATATATATATATATATATATATTATTATATATATATATATATATATTATATATATATTATATATGAGTATTATATAATTATATAAAATGCAGTATTAGAATGTAGGGGTCAAGAAGTGGTTAGTTAGGAGGGTGGGGGTAGGGACAGGAAGGAGGTGATTGGTGGAATGACCAGTAGAAGTAAAGGGTGTGATAAAAGAGAAAAAGGTAGCTTACGAGAGGTTTTTACAAAGCAGAAGTGTTATAAGA
>NC_091308.1:31781046-31803546 GCF_038502225.1 Cherax quadricarinatus
TATTGAAGAATCCACTTCTGTGCAAGTGCTCCACCACCCTCCTTTCTTAAATACTAGCAGAGTATTTCTGGGTATACTTTATGATTCGTAAAGTAAGTTTGATGTTTAAAAAAATTTAATGGGAAAACGTTCTTCGGTAGGTTTTCTAGTATTTTTCCTGCTCCTGCTTTGTCAGGGGGCGGGTGCAGGGGTCTCACACCCCTACACTCGACAGGCAGTGCCTCAGGGGAATCTAGGGTAAGACTCACGCCCTTACACATAGAATGTTAAGAGGCAGATGTGAGAAACTCGTGTCCTCTCAACCAATTTCAAGAGGCAGGTTTGGGGGGCCTCACGTCTCTGCTTCCAGCAGGAAGGTGTTTGTATCTTAATTTTAGGTTCTAAGAAATAATATAACTAGTTTTAACTGAGCTGAGTTTTTGTTTGATAACTGGAGCAACAACAACAAAAAAAAAATGGCCTCAGGAGGCGCCGCCCCCTCTTTTGTTTATCCTCTCTTTTTAATAGGTTCAAAAGAAAAAAATGTGACCTTTTCACCACCTACCCCTCCCTGTTCTCTTTCTCTCTCTCGTTCCCCTGCATCCCTTCATTCTCCCCTATCCCTCCTGCTCTCCCTTCGTCACTATCTCCTCCTTCCTCTTCATATGCATCCCCTCTTCCCTACCGTTTTCACCCCTACTCCACCTAGTCAATCTAATTTACGGTGACAACTTTCAACTGGCCTTTGCTTGGAGGGAACCACGTTGATTTTGCCCTCTCCTTACCCTCCTCTTCCCTCAAGCCCTTCCCTCATCTCCCATTCCATCACGCTTCCTTCCCCATATCCTGAGAGATGGCATTTTCCAATAGTTAGTAACACTGCCTCTGTTGGAATGAAGCTTTTGGAATTCCCGTGGCTGAGGAATCCTTGCTGGAATACTTGACGATATCCTCACTGTCCTACTGAAGTCTCCCAGCTCATGCTGACACTAGTGAAGTTTCCCCAGCTCAAGCTGACATTACTGAAGTCTCCCAGCTCAGGATGACACCACTGAAGTCTCCCATCTTAGGGTGACAGGTTTCAACACCTTGTATGAGCACAATCCTTTTTAATGGAATATGACAGGAAACATAACTAATGTTTGTTCCAACTATTTACCTGTCATATAGAATAGTGTAGCAGTACACTGTGGGTGTTCCTACTGATCTTCTTGCCTCTTCTCCTCACACCTGTTAACTCGCTTCTTCTTCCTTCCCTTCCTCTTTCCTCACTTATCACATGGCTTCTCCTTCCTTCTCCTCCCCTGCCTCACTCTAAGCTTCCCCTACCCATCCCCCACGTCACCTCTCCTCCTTTATCTCACCATCATCCACTTCTCCCTTAACCTCACTGTCTACTCTCTCACCCTTCACTTCCCCTCATTAAATATTCCAGGGAGGTAAAACATCAGCTTGAGGCGGAAAAGCTGCCATAGAAAAACAGAAATAAGCTTAATTAAGCTAAGAATCACGAAAATTAAGCTGAAGCTCTTGTACCCTCCCTCCCTCTCTCCGTTCTTACATCTCCCCACCCTCCCTCCCTTACTACAGTCCTTCCTCCGTCCGTCTCTCCTTCCCTCCATCCGTCCCTCCTCCCCTGCATCCCTTTCTCCCTTCTTACACCCCTCCCTCCCTCCCTCACTCCATCCCTCCACCTTTCCTTTTTTCTGTCCGTCTGTCCGTCCGTCCTTCCATCCCTCCCTCCCTTCCTTCCTTCATACGGATAGATGGTGGGCAACACAAGGAATTTTGCAACGATAAGTGGAGGAAGGAAGGAAGGAAATGGTGGAAGGGAAGCAGAGGAAGGGGCGGGGAAAAAGAGGAAGAAGAGGCGAGGAAGGAGAGAGGAGCTGGTAGATGTGGAAGAGGAAAGGAAGAAACAGGGGGAAGAGAAAAAGGGAAGAGAAGGAAAAAAGTCAGGTAGGGAACAAGGCAATTAACGTTAAAGAGGAGAAAAGGAAAGTGAGTGAAGGCAGAAAAGTAACAGGAAGAACCAGCAAAGGAGAGGCAGGGAGACTGAGAGAGGCAGGGAGGAGGGGGCAGGGAGATTGAGAGAGGTAGGGAGGAGGAGGCAGGGAGGGAAAGGCAGGGAGAGAAAGGCAGGGAGAGGCAGCGAAGGAGAGGCAGGGAGGGAGAGGCAGGGATGGAGAGACAGAGAAGAAGGGGCAGGGAGATGCATGGGAGGGAGAGGCAGGGAGGGAGAAACAGCGAAGGAGAGACAGGGAGAGAGAAGCATGGTAGGGGAGTCAAGGGAAAAGTGAAATGAGATATTAACTAGTGAAAACAGAGATGAAGGTCAGGAGCTGAAGGAAGAAACGGAGACCTGGAAGAAATAGGGAATGAAGAAGAGGGAATTGAAGAGGAAGATGAAGAGCCGAGACTGACCGCAGGGGGAGTAATGGAGGCAAGGTTAAAAAAGTGAGGGGAAGATAAGACAGAGGGAGGGGGAAGGGGGATGGGGAAATGAAACAGAGGAATAGAGAAGGGGAGACAGAGAGGGGAGAGGAAGAAGAGTAATGAAGGATGATGAATAAACTTATGTTGAGTGATGGGGAAAGGGGAATGAGGGTGAGAAATGGGTGGAATGTCGGGAAATGGGGGTAGAGGATAGAAGTGAGAGTGGAAGGTAAACAAAGGGCTGGAAGATGGGGGGGGAGATTAACAATGAGTAGAATGTGGTAATGTGGTAAGAAGATAATGGAGTAATGGGGTAGAAAATGCAGACAAGTTGATGATTTAAATGATATGAAGGGTGGAATGTGGAGATGAAGTGAGGTGATGGGGAGATTGAATAAGGGGGCCATGAGGAAGAAAATGAGTTGAACAGTGCTTTTAGAGGGGAGGAACAATAATAGGAATGATTTTTTTTTAACCCTATTACAGGAAAGGGCAGTGGAGTGTCGAGGGAAGCGAGAAGGGGGGAGAGGGGGGGTTTAAGGGTTAGATGGGGAGACGAGGGAGGGAGGAGATGCATGCGTGGGAGGGAGAAGGTGGGGGTGGGTGAGAAATTAAAATCAGGGAGGGATGAAGAGAATAGGCGAATGAGGAAGAGGAATAGGAGAAGGAAGATGAGGAGGAGGAGGAGAGAGAAAGACAAACGGGAAGGAAGAGAAATAAAGAGTGAGGGAAGACGATACGAAAGAGAATTTAGAGGAGGTTGTGGAAATATAGGAACAAGAGGAAGAGGAGGATGAGAAAGAAAGGAAAAAGGAGGAACAAGGTGGGCAGCAACACGGACTCTGAAACACACACACACGCAGCTTCTCAGACAGGTATAACAAACCACGTCAGTAGAATGACTGAAAATTAAGAGGCGACCCCCAGAAACAACAGTTCGACCCCCGTCAGACTCAGCTAGGTAATTACACATCCACATCAAAACAAACCACATTCCATGCTTCTTAATCTTCCTTCTTCTACCCCCACTATTTCTTTCTCCCCACTCCCCATACACACCAAACTTCTCCCCAAACAATATCTAAAATTTTACTGAATTGCAAAACAAAGTTTAAACATGTGACAGAACCTGAGGCTGTGTAGACCAATAACACGTAGCTGCCACCCTCTTCACCCATCTTTACAACTGCCTCGTCGCTGCCACCCCCTTCATCCATCTTTACAACTGCCTCGTCGCTGCCACCCCCTTCATCCATCCTTACAACTGCCTCGTCGATGACACTCCCTTCACCCATCCAAAAGATCCAGATATGTTTAGATGTTGTAATTACTGTATAAATGTAGCTATGCATAGACCTGTTTCAACATACTTCTCGTGGTCATTAAATACTGTCATCTCATTGGACGTCATCAAATTAAAATGCAACTCATGGTTACATGAGATATATATGATTTTGCTTATTACTGGCGCATATATATATATATATATATATATATATATATATATATATATATATATATATATATATATATATATATATATATATATATATATATATATATATGTCATTAACAATATTGCGACTAGGTGAGGATTCGAACCCATGTCGTTTTGGCCCGCCTCATGGTGAGCGAAAATCACATGATGCTCTGACCCACAGGACCACGCAATCCTACAACAATCAAACACCCATCAGAGCTAGGTGTTTTACCTTGATTCGAGGACATACGGTGGTGTGGATGCCTCTGAGTTAATTTCATGGTAATCCCAGTTTGGTGTAGTAGCCTCCACCAGCAGTATGTATATTATTGTAACCACCAACGACTGGTATTGAATCTATAACAACTCTGCCACATTTTAATTTATAAATTGATTAATATATTCACCAGATGAAACACAGCATGATTTTTATTTTAATTTTCACTAAAACTAATTCAACAACTTAGTCTCACTTTACATAAAAAAAAAAAAACTGCTTAATTACAAAAAATGGCTTAAATGGCTTAAGAAAAAAAAACATTGGCCCAGGTTCGGTTCGGGTTATTCGCTAGTGTTGGGAAGTAATTTACTCAGGAAAAGACTGATTTTGGCTGATCCTCTTTTTTGCACTTGTATTTATGAACTTGACTTTGTCCGACGAAAGGTATGCGCAAAACACGTGCTGCGGGCGAAACGTGGTCCAGCCACGCTATCATCACTGAGACTGTATCCTCCACTCATTCACACACCTTACCCCAAAAGCACCCAACTACTGAAACGAGATTTTTTTTTGCTTATTCCATCAATCACGATAGCCCCTTTCCTCTCCCTTTATCCCCTTCTCCCCCCCTCATCCCACTGTTGCCACATATCATTTTTTATTGGATATCCTGGCTCACTGGGGGACCCTGGGTAAGGATTAATTCACACTGCCTTCACACATTGACAGGCCTCGAGCTTCTCTATGAATTAAAACTTACCCTCCACCCATGAGGCCGAGGGGGGGGGTGAAGGAAAAGTGAGGCTGGGGGTACTGAGAGAAAAGTGATATCAAGGAGGGGGGTGCCGAGATAAAAGGAAGGTCTGGGGGGTTCTGAGAAAAGAGTGAGACTGGAGGGAAGGGGGTGCTGAGAGAAGAGCGAGGCAGGGGTGCTAAGGGAAGAGGCTGTGGTAGGGTGCCGAAAGAAGTGTGAGGCTGTGGAAGTGTGAGGCTTTGAGAGAAGTGAGGCTGGGGTGCTGAGGGAAGAGTGAGGCCAGGATGCTGAGGGAAGAGTGAGGCCAGGATGCTGAGGGAAGAATGATGCCAGGATGCTGAGGGAAGAGTGAGGCCAGGATGCTGAGAGAAGAGTGAGGCCAGGATGCTGAGAGAAGAGTGAGGCCAGAATGCTGAGGGAAGAGGTCAGGATGCTGAGAGAAGAGTGAGGCCAGAATGCTGAGAGAATAGTGAGGCAGGGGTGCTGAGGGAAGAGGCTGTGGTAGGGTGCCGAGAGAAGAGTGAGGCTGGGGGGGTGAGAGAAGAGTGAGGCTGGGGTGTTGAGGGAAGTGAGAGGCCAGGATGCAGAGGGAAGAGTGAGGCCGGGGGGTGCTGAGAGAAAAGTGAGGCCGTGCTGGGGTGCTCAGGGAAAAGTGAGGTCGAGGAGGGTGCTAAGAGAAGAGTGAACTGAGGCAACAGAGTGGTCTAGGATAATTGTTAGACGAAACAAAACACAAAAATCCTGGGTGCTTGTGTAGTGTTTCAGCGGCACTTTACTGTACTGCTGAAATGTATACCAGCAATGTGGTACGTGTATCACTCTTGTTTGATATTGGCTAATAAAATGTTAATGATAGTTTCTTTATTGAACTGATTTACTGGATTGTTCTGGAGTTTGCAGTGTGTGGGGTAAGACATATATACACAGTGTGTGTGTGTGTGTGTGTGTGTGTGTGTGTGTGTGTGTGTGTGTGTGTGTGTGTGTGTGTGTGTGTGTGTGTGTGTGTGTGTGTGTGTGTACTCACCTATGTGTACTCGCGTATTTGTGGTTGCCGGGGTCGATTCATAGATCCTGGCCCCGCCTCTTCACTGGTCACTACTAGGTTCTCTCTCTCACTGCTCCATGAACTTTATCAAACCTCATCTTAAAACTATGTATGGTTCCTGCCTCCATTACGTCACTTGCTAGACTATTCCACTTCCTGACAACTCTATGAGTAAAGAAATATTTCCTAACATCTCTTTGGTTCATCTGAGTCTTCAACTTCCAATTATGACCCCTTGTTTCTCAGTGTAATCTATTTGTGTGTGTGTGTGTACTCACCTAATTGTGGTTGTAGGGGTCGAAACTCAGCTCCTGACCCCGCCTCTTCACTGACCGCTACTGGGTCCTCCCTCTCCCTGCACCATGAGCTTTATCATACCTCGTCTTAAAACTATGTATGGTTCCTGCCTCCACTACATCGCTTGCCAGACTATTCCACTTCCTAACAACTGTGTGTGTGTGTGTGTGTGTGTGTGTGTGTCTAATCTTAGTTATCACTTGCCTCTTCTCAGTTCCGTCTAACATGCTCAGATATTCGAGCTGTGGTGCTCAAGCAAGGAACTAATGCTCAATACCTCTTTCACACACTCCTTCCAACCCCTCCACATACATTCCTCCTCTCCAGAGTTTTGGGTCCCCTTAGTCAACCTATCATTCTCCACTATTTGGACACTATCAATCCATTTCAATAACTTGTTTGGAGCTCTTTCAATTATTTCTTTTAGAACACCTCACGTCCTTCTATTTGCGTCAGTCATGATTATCTGCTCAAACCGGAAAATGTAATAAATTGCGTGATAAAGGTTTGATGCTTGCGTGACAGTGTTAGGAACACACAGTGTTCCATTGCTGTGTAATCCAAGCCATGATTGGGAGAGTTTCTTAAGCCACGATTGGAAGAGTAATTCAAATGATAAGACTGCGTATGAGAAACACACACACGGGGCCAGGAGCTAGGACTCGACCCCTGCAACCTCAACTAGGTGAGTAGGTCAGTACACACACACACACACACACACACATCAAAGCCACCACCATTACACACAATATTAACAGCACCGGAGGAAAAATCACTTAGGTTAGAAAATAAAACAAAAATAAAACCAAAACAGATTTATATTTTGGTAGCAGAAGGCATATGAAAGGGGAAAATGAGTTTACTCGAGCTCGGTACCCTCTGGTAGTGAAGGCGGTCCCAGCAGTATATTTGAGACAATACGAGGGGACAAGATGCTACACTGGGGGAGGGGATGTCTGAGGGGAGGGAGGTATCTAGAAGGGGGCTATCTGGGGGAGAGGGGTGTCTGTGGGGGAGGGGGTACGTCCGGTGCGTTAGGGTGGTTTAGAGGAGGGCATCGGAGGTGGTAGGGAAGGGGGTTTCTGGGATGGGGGGCAAAAAGGGCTTCTGGGGATCAGGGGGGGAAAGGAATCTCGGTGGAAGGGGTGGCTGGGGCTTCGTGGAGGTGCTTCTGGTAGGTGGGTGGTAAGGGGCAAAAAAGGGGGTGACAAATGGAGAAAGGGGGAGGTGAGGAGGTAGGAGAAATTGGGGGGGATGGCTGTTTGTGAGAAGATGAGGTAAACGAGGGAGGTGGGTGGGGGAATATGAGTGGGGGGAAAGGAAAGATAGGAAAAGAAAAAAATAAGAGTGGAGAGAGTGGGAAGGAGAAACAAGTGAATAAGGAGGCAATGAGGAAGGAAGGGGAACATGGAATGAAAGGTGATAAGGCAGAAGAGACTAAGGGAAAAAAAAGAATGAAGTAGGCACAACAAAGGGTGAACAATGGAAGGTGAAGAATAAAGTATGGGCAGAACTTAAGGGACCGTCCCCCCCCCCCCCCAAAAAAAAAAAAGAAAAAAAAAAAGATAAAAAAAATACACAGAAAAGTGGAACAAAAGCAGAGGAAGCAAAATAAGATGAAAAGGGACAAATTGAAGTGAAAGACGGAAAAGGGAGGGAGAAGAGACGAACGAAGAAAAACTGTGAGAATGGATTTGGGCATGAATGGGATAGGTGATCACACTGGAGTACAGTATAATCCATTGAAATAAAAGAAGTACACGGGAAAAGCTGATAACAGCAGACTTTATCTGAAGGCCGAGAAGAACTAGTTATAAAAGACAGAGACAGCAGACTTCTGCTCTCACAACGTTCGTCTCTACATAAAGCTTTACCAAGACTTGATAAAGTTGTAACAAGACTTGATAGTGTGCAGTGCAGAAATATACTAAACACAAGCAAAAGGCAAACACCAGCCAAAATAGTCTAAGATAAGGTCACTATACACAGTGTATTCCACTTAAGCACACAGTCTGTCCACACTGGATAGGCCCATCAAAATTCATTCTCAAGGTCATAAGGAACGACGTACTAACGATAGTGTAGCAGTGTTTTATGGTTATTCTGAATGGAATTCAGAGTGATGACCCGTCCTTCCAGTGAGTGTCAAACTGCCTCTGGCAGTTTGACAGATCATAGTAACACAAACTGTTCATAACTCAGCGTGAGGCTGCGCCAGGCATCTTAACTTGTGAGTGTGTCTTATAAAGAAAATAAAGAAAACGTGGATGACAGCAGAGAGCCTAGACATTATCTCAGTTATCCTCTTGATATGAAAAAAAAAATATACCTAATAGCAAACATTAAGTAAACACTGAACAAACACCAAATAATACACGGATCAAAGTGACAATCTGTCAGTGAAACACACCAAGATGTGTTTGTCTTTCAGTGTTCAATACACCAAGATGTGTTTATCTCTCAGTGTTCAATACACCATGAGAGGTTTATCTCTCAGTGTTCAATACACCATGAGAGGTTTATCTCTCAGTGTTCAATACACCATGAGAGGTTTATCTCTCAGTGTTCAATACACCATGAGAGGTTTATCTCTCAGTGTTCAATACACCATGAGAGGTTTATCTCTCAGTGTTCAATACACCATGAGAGGTTTATCTCTCAGTGTTCAATACACCATGAGAGGTTTATCTCTCAGTGTTCAATACACCATGAGAGGTTTATCTCTCAGTGTTCAATACACCATGAGAGGTTTATCTCTCAGTGTTCAATACACCATGAGAGGTTTATCTCGGTGTATATACAGACAGAGTTGACTTTAATCCACATTTTAGGAATTAAAAGTTTCCTGGTCTAGTGTTTTGTTTATAGTATTGTAGTAGTCGACGATAGGCTTTAAACTAAATCACGCAATCAACTTCTAATTGTAGTCGCCCCTAAACAATCTCCCCACCACCTGTAGTCACCCCCAATAATTTCCTCACCATCTAAAGTTACTCATTCCCTACGATGATCACCCCTACACCACCACTAGCCTGTAGTTACAGTCCTAGAATCTCTCTTTACCCCCTCCCACAACCTGTAGTCACCCCTCTCTCCCCCGACAAAAATTCTTTCCCCCCCACCTGCAATCATCCCCCTCTCCCCGATATTCATCCTTCCCTTAACTCCACCAAGTCAATAGCACCCACCCCCTCCCTATTCTTCATGGCCATCTCACGGTCCTCTTCGCCTTCCCACCGCCCTTCCTTTCCCCTTCCCCTCCCTTCCCTACCCTCCCCGACCATCCCCCCCAGTGTCTCGTAACTCAGGAGTTGTGTTGGCTGGGCCCAGCTGTTAGCTTATTATTAATTAACAAACACCTTTGCTCACACCTAGTAAATATCCCAAACTGATGACTCTCAAGGTGGGGAGGAGGAGGAGGAGGAATAGAGGGCTCATGGGAGGAAGATAAGGAAGAGGTAGAGGAGAAAAGATGGGGAGGAGAGGCGGAAGAGAAGAGGAGGTGGGGAGGAAGGGGAAAGGAGGAAATCATCAAATGTTCATGGGAAGCGATAAACCCATACGAATCATACAGCACCGGGGAGATGGGTGATAATTTGGGAGGGTAGCTCCAAGTCCGCAGATCAAGAGCCCTAAAAAAAAAAAACGTAGAGTTCACCAATATACGCACTTATAACTTTAACAAAGCAACACTTCACTGTCATAAAGCTCCAACAACCGAGATCTTAGAGCTTAAATCAAAGCAAATATGAAAAGTCGTCTTTATCAGAGGAGACACCGAACAATGTTTACAATTAATGGAAAGAGAAGACGGAAACTTAGAAGACAGACCGATGAAAACTGGTCTGAGGCAGACCACAGTAACGAAACATTCTATGGGTCTCAAAAAACTTTAAAATAATTTGAGGGAGTTTTGTTTTCTTGTGTCTCTAAGGTAAACTTGTTGTCAGAGTGTTTCGAGTTCAGTCTGTCGAAGAGTAAAGAAATCTTCACTAAGGTATCGCTAGGGATTTCTTTAATTTGTTTATTGGTTAGCTAAAAAGGAATAAAATTCTTTAGTGGACACTACATGCAAGACAGCCGATGTTGGTAACATTGGCAACAGAACAGCTGCTGGCACACCTGCACAAGTCAGGTCTAGGTGGTAACACTAACAACAGTACAGCTGCTGGCACACCTGCACAAGCCAGGTCTAGGTGGTAACACTAACAACAGTACAGCTGCTGGCACACCTGCACAAGCCAGGTCTAGGTGGTAACACTAACAACAGTACAGCTGTTGACACACCTGCACAAGCCAGGTCTAGGAGGCAACACAAACAACAGTACAGCTGCTGGCACACCTGCACAAGCCAGGTCTAGGTGGAACACTAGCAACAGTACAGCTGCTGGCACACCTGCACAAGCCAGGTCTAGGAGGTAACAATAACAACAGTACAGCTGCTGGCACACCTGCACAAGCCAGGTCTAGGTGGTAATACTAACAACAGCACAGCTGTTGGCACACCTGCACAAGCCAGGTCTAGGAGGCAACACAAACAACAGTACAGCTGCTGGCACACCTGCACAAGCCAGGTCTAGGTGGTAACACTAACAACAGTACAGCTGCTGGCACACCTGCACAAGCCATTTCTAGGTGGTAACACTAACAACAGTACAGCTGCTGGCACACCTGCACAAGCCAGGTCTAGGAGGCAACACAAACAACAGTACAGCTGCTGGCACACCTGCACAAGCCAGGTCTAGGTGGAACACTAGCAACAGTACAGCTGCTGGCACACCTGCACAAGCCAGGTCTAGGTGGAACACTAGCAACAGTACAGCTGCTGGCACACCTGCACAAGCCAGGTCTAGGTGGTAACACTAACAACAGTACAGCTGTTGGCAAACCTGCACAAGCCAGGTCTAGGAGGTAACACTAACAGTACAGCTGCTGGCACACCTGCACAAGCCAGGTCTAGGTGGTAACACTAACAACAGTACAGCTGCAGGCACACCTGCACAAGCAAGGCCTAGGTGGTAACTCTAGCAACAGTGCATCTGCTGGCACATCTGCACAAGTCAGGTCTAGATGGTACACTAGCAATAGTACAGCTGCTGGCACACTTGCCCAAGCCAGGTCTAGGTGGTAACACTAACAACAGTACAGCTGCTGGCACACCTGCACAAGCCAGGTCTAGGTGGTAACACTAACAACAGTACAGCTGCTGGCACACCTGCACAAGCCAGGTCTAGGTGGTAACACTAACAACAGTACAGCTGCTGGCACACCTGCACAAGCCAGGTCTAGGTGGAACACTAGCAACAGTACAGCTGCTGGCACACCTGCACAAGCCAGGTCTAGGTGGAACACTAGTAATAGTACAGCTGCTGGCACACCTGCACAAGCCAGGTCTAGGTAGTAGCTCTAGCAACAGTACAGCTGCTGGCACACCTGCACAAGCCAGGTCTAGGTGGTAACACTAACAACAGTACAGCTGCTGGCACACCTGCACAAGCCAGGTCTAGGTGGTAACACTAACAACAGTACAGCTGCTGGCACACCTGCACAAGCCAGGTCTAGGTGGTAACACTAACAACAGTACAGCTGCTGGCACACCTGCACAAGCCAGGTCTAGGTGGTAACACTAACAACAGTACAGCTGCAGGCACACCTGCACAAGCAAGGCCTAGGTGGTAACTCTAGCAACAGTGCATCTGCTGGCACATCTGCACAAGTCAGGTCTAGATGGTACACTAGCAATAGTACAGCTGCTGGCACACTTGCCCAAGCCACTAGGTGGTAAATAACAACAGTACAGCTGCTGGCACACCTGCACAAGCCAGGTCTAGGTGGTAACACTAACAACAGTACAGTAGGCACACTGCACAACACCTAGTACAGCTGCTGGCACATCTGCACTGCACACTAGCAATAGTACAGCTGTCTGCCCAAGCCAGGTCTGGTAACACTAACAATAGTACAGCTGCTGGCACACCTGTACAAGCCAGGTCTAGGTGGTAACACTAACAACAGTACAGCTGCTGGCACACCTGCACAAGCCAGGTCTAGGTGGTAACACTAACAATAGTACAGCTGCTGGCACAGCTGCTGCACAAGCCCAGGTCTAGGTGGTAGTACACTAACAATAGTACAGCTGCTGGCACACCTGCACAAGCCAGGTCTATGTGGAACACTAGGTGCCCAAGCCAGGTCTAGGTGGTAACACTAACAACAGTACAGCAGCTGGCACACCTGCACAAGCCAGGTCTAGGTGGTAACACTAACAACAGTACAGCTGCTGGCACACCTGCACAAGCCAGGTCTAGGTGGTAACACTAACAACAGTACAGCTGCTGGCACACCTGCACAAGCCAGGTCTAGGTGGTAACACTAACAACAGTACAGCTGCTGGCACACCTGCACAAGCCAGGTCTAGGTGGAACACTAGTAATAGTACAGCTGTTGGCACACCTGCACAAGCCAGTAACACTAGCAATAGTACAGCTGCTGGCACACCTGCACAAGCCAGGTCTAGGTGGTAACACTAACAACAGTACAGCTGCTGGCACACCTGCACAAGCCAGGTCTAGGTGGTAACACTAACAATAGTACAGCTGCTGGCACACCTGCACAAGCCAGGTCTAGGTGGTAACACTAACAACAGTACAGCTGCTGGCACACCTGCACAAGCCAGGTCTAGGTGGTAACACTAACAATAGTACAGCTGCTGGCACACCTCCACAAGCCAGGTCTAGGTGGTAACACTAACAACAGTACAGCTGCTGGCACACCTGCACAAGCCAGGTCTAGGTGGTAACACTAACAGTACAGCTGCTGGCACACCTGCACAAGCCAGGTCTAGGTGGTAACACTAACAACAGTACAGCTGCTGGCACACCTCCACAAGCCAGGTCTAGGTGGTAACACTAACAGTACAGCTGCTGGCACACCTGCACAAGCCAGGTCTAGGTGGTAACACTAACAACAGTACAGCTGCTGGCACACCTGCACAAGCCAGGTCTAGGTGGTAACACTAACAGTACAGCTGTTGGCACACCTGCACAAGCCAGGTCTAGGTGGTAACACTAACAGTACAGCTGCTGGCACACCTGCACAACCCAGGTCTAGGTGGTAACACTAACAACAGTACAGCTGCTGGCACACCTGCACAAGCCAGGTCTAGGTGGTAACACTAACAATAGTACAGCTGCTGGCACACCTGCACAAGCCAGGTCTAGGTGGTAACACTAACAATAGTACAGCTGCTGGCACACCTGCACAAGCCAGGTCTAGGTGGTAACACTAACAACAGTACAGCTGCTGGCACACCTGCACAAGCCAGGTCTAGGTGGTAACACTAACAACAGTACAGCTGCTGGCACACCTGCACAAGCCAGGTCTAGGTGGTAACACTAACAGTACAGCTGCTGGCACACCTGCACAAGCCAGGTCTAGGTGGTAACACTAAGAACAGTACAGCTGCTGGCACACCTGCACAAGCCAGGTCTAGGTGGTAACACTAACAATAGTACAGCTGCTGGCACACCTGCACAAGCCAGGTCTAGGTGGTAACACTAACAACAGTACAGCTGGTGGCACACCTGCACAAGCCAGGTCTAGGTGGTAACAATATCAACGGTACATCTGTCATGTTCATACTTACGCGTGATGCTAGTTGGTTACACTTGAATTAACTTGCGTGTTTTATATTTTATTTTATGTGTTGTGTTTTATTACTGATAACTTAACTAGCGTGTCTAACGCATTGGTGTAACGATGATTTTAACCTAACCCCGTTAAACTGGATTAATTCTGCCATCCTAGCTAATAAATTATTCCTGTCGTTGTTAACCAAGTCACAGTTAAGTGTTCAACTTGGCTTTAGTATCGCCCTTTCAACTTCTTTTTATTGTGCTTCTGTATATTAGTTATTTAAACTTCATAGTTTACAGTTTCGTATTCCTCTAACTTTGATACATCCAAATGATGCAAAGAACCAATTACAAATAAAAGCATGTATTATATATATATATATATATATATATATATATATATATATATATATATATATATATATATATATATATATATATATGCAATAAGATCACAGTAAACAGGTGATTTCAAAATATGCAAAACAACCACTCTGAAAGAATAGAGAAATTCCAAGCGCTTTCGTGGCTACTCACATTATCAAGTCCATTAGTTCCTTGATAATGTGAGTAGCCACGAAAGCGCTTGGAATTTCTCTATTCTTTCAGAGTGGTTGTTTTGCATATATATATATATATATATATATATATATATATATATATATATATATATATATATATATATATATATATATATATATATATATATATATATTCGAAAGGCATCACAGATTGCACTACCTGCTTTCTCGTCCTCATGTGTTGCATCTAGTGGACTTGGGACAGCGATTCTCCCTGAACACCTTACAGACAATGTTGAAGTCCATGACCAAAAATTCGTTGACGGAGCCACGCTCCGGGATAATCTAACGGGGTCTGAAACCAGACCTGTTCTCCCCAACAATTACAGTCACACAGGGATAGCCCAGTAGTGGAGAATATAACAATGCTTAAGAGTGTGTTGGGGTAGGATTGAGCCCGCCTCCTAGCAGTGAGAGCTACTCATGCAAGAATATTCCTAACTCCTCCTTGGGACACGTCTCGACCCCCGGACCATTTGCATTAGTGTTGCCCTTCGCGTTGCCGCCCCTATTCTCGTCTAACATAGGTGTATCTGAGGCAGTGAAACGGGAGACAGATTCGAGTACCATGGATCTTGTGTGCTGTAGATCCGAGGGAATAACTGCAAGGCTTGAAGTTAATAACATCACGAGGTGCCTCACAACAGCCGGACGCCCAGCAATAAGGGAGCAACCCCAACTATGCAGATCTGATGGTAACCAAAAGTGTCCAGATGGTATCACCCTTCAAGCATGAACAGACGGCAAGCAGGTGGTGTGTGAATACTCATGTGCATCCACATTGGCTGATACCTATCTCCATAACAACAGGGAAGAAGGAGAGGCAACTGCCAGCTTCAGGGAGTCCAAAGAGTCTAGAAAATACACTGAACTTGTCCATCATTATATGGTTGCTCCCTTAGACTCGGAGACCCTTGGCCCATGGGAAAAGAGTGCATCTAAGTTCCTTAAGGAGCTAGGTAAAAGACTCATCAGGGTAACTAGGGATCCAAGGGCGGCTAGTTTTCTATTGCAGCGACTCAGAGCTGCGGTTTAGAGAAGTAATGCCTGTTGTATGCTGGGCACGCGCCTCACCTCAGAGGAGCTGGAGGATATTTTCGCACTGTAATCTGTGACAAACACGTAGCAATATGCACCTGAAATGTATCCCTCAAACCTCATGTACTGTATATTCCTGTATATTCCATCTTTTTACCAGCAATGTATTTTTAAAATCTTGAGTACCATATTATGTAATGAAATATGCCTATTGGTAAACAAACAAAAGAAAAAGATGAGGGGGTAGGGAAAGTGGAATATTCAAATGGGTTCAGTAAGAAATCCAAATATTTTTCCTCGAAGCCTTTTTGTCCACTTCTCCGAGGCTGTGGGTCCCACAATTTGCATTATAGGTGGACCCCATCATACATGATGGAGTCCATCTCTAGTGCAAAACAACCACAGGGGAGGTTGTTGTTTTGCATCTTGTATTGCTTATTGCATATGTGTGTATATATATATATATATATATATATATATATATATATATATATATATATATATATATATATATATATAATCATAGAAATCGCCACTACAGACAATCATCACTCATTTTGGTGTTTAAGCGTCAAATGAATAAATATACTTTTTAAAACTTACTTCGTTCGCTGAGGAAGGTTAAAATAATGTCTAAAAGCATCTGAAGATGACACGTGTATTTAAACAAAAATAATTACAGTGTCACTTACCTTTGATGTTAAAATCAATGCAAACCTTGATAGCTTCTTCCTTCACACGGGAAGAAAATATCACTTACTTTTACACACTCAAGTAGCGTCATATTACCTTTGTCTTTACAAACATCGATCAATTTCGCCTTCACGAAGCATTAAATCACTTACCTTTGTCTTAGCGGTAAACCATCACTTACTCTCGAACTCACGTAGCATTACATCAGTTACTTTTATCTCTGTCCAATAATATCAGTTACATTTGCACTGACGTAGAATAACAACATCACTTAGTCTTGCCTTTACAAAGATTTATAAAATCATAAAACAATTAACCATGAGAAATATAGAAGTTTACACCTATACTAAACTGCTGCAGTTTTACAGTTAAACTCACTCCCTGGCTGTCTTCAAGCTGGCACTGGACAAGCACCTAAAGTCGGCACGTGACCAGCCGGCCTGTGGCTCGTACGTTGGATTGCGTGCAGCCAGAAGTAACAGCCTGGTTGATCAGGCTCTGGTCCACCATAAGGCCTGGTCACAGACCGGGCCGCGGGGGCGTTGACCCCTGGAACTCTCTCCAGGTAAACTCACTCACTCACTCTCTCTATCAATGGAAATACACAATGTATTTAAGAATCTAGCTTCTTTTTCGTGTCACGACTTTCCAACAACATCGTATCAAAATATACTTCAACAAAGTTTACAGTAGCACCTTGATGCTTGAACTGTTGCCGCTTAAACACCTGCCACTTATATACCATCACTTAAACACCTGCCACTTATATACCATCACTTAAACACCTCCCACTTAAACATTTGTTACACATCTGCAACTTAAACTCCCTGCCACTTAAACACCAGCCTCTTATACACCAGCCATTAAATACTTTCAACTTGGAGCACCTGTGGCTTCAATACCTGTAACTTAGACACCTGGCAGGGATACACCTGTAGGTTAAATTACTTACAGTAATAGTCACGTTAAGATCCCTGTCGGCAAGTTTAAATGTAACTAATTATTACATTTCCTGAGTCCTCAGCAACCATAATAACTGAAACATTACTCACAATCAGCAGATGACTTCCTCAGCACCGATGTTTACCAATGTTTACTTACCTAGAAGAAGGAAAATACAAAAAAAAACATTAGACACAGGTAATGCGTTAACTATAAAATAATTTGCTATAAAATAATTCCTATAAAATAATTTTTAAAAAATTACAGCATAACTCAACATTTATTTCTATTTTAAATCTCATTTAAACATTCATCAAATAACACGCTAAGATGTTGATGTTGATTTATTTTCCTTTCGTTTGCTACGTTGGTGAAGGGTTCTTGATTCATAAGAACATAAGAAAGGAGGAACACTGCAGGAGGCCTGTTGGCCCATACTAGGCAGGTCCTTTACAATTCATCCCACTAACAAAACATTTGCCCAACCCAATTTTCAATGCCACCCAAGAAATAAGCTCTGATGTGAAAGTCCCTCTCAAATCCAACCCCTCCCACTCATGTACTTATCCAACCTAAATTTGAAACTACCCAAAGTCCCAGCCTCAATAACCCAACTAGGTAGACTGTTCCACTCATCAACTACCCTATTTCCAAACCAATACTTTCCTATGCCCTTTCTAAATCTAAACTTATCTAATTTAAATCCATTACTGCGGGTTCTCTCTTGGAGAGATATCCTCAAGACCTTGTTAATATCCCCTTTATTAATACCTATCTTCCACTTATACACTTCGATCAGGTCTCCCCTCATTCTTCGTCTAACAAGTGAATGTAACTTAAGAGTCTTCAATCTTTCTTCATAAGGAAGATTTCTAATGCTATGTATTAATTTAGTCATCCTACGCTGAATGTTTTCTAACGAATTTATGTCCATTCTGTAATATGGAGACCAGAATTGAGCTGCATAATCTAGGTGAGGCCACTTGGTTGTCTTCAAGAGGAAGCTGGACAGATACTTAAAGTCGGTGCCGGATCAGCCGGGCTGTGGTTCGTACGTTGGACTACGTGCGCCCAGCAGTAACAGCCTGGTTGATCAGGTCATGATCCACACGGGAGGCCTGGAAGTGGACCGGGCCGAAGGGGCGTTGATCCCCGGAATGCCTTCCAGGTAGACTCCAGGTCGGTAGACATATATATATATATATATATATACATATATATATATATATATATATATATATATATATATATATATATATATATATATATATATATATATATATAATGTATATATATATATATATATACATTATATATATATATATATATATATATATAATATATATATTATACATATATATACATATATATACATATACATATATATAAATATATATATGTATGTATGTCGTGCCGAATATTTAAAACTGGTCAATTAGCAAGAACTCATTTAAAATTAAGTCCTTTTCTAAAATTTTCTCTTATACGTTTAAAGATATATATTTTTCATTAATGTTGATGTAAAAATTTATAATTTTGCACCAAAAGAATCTTAGAAAACTTACCTAACCTTATTATAACAAACGCAATTACTTTACCCTAACCCAACTAAATATATTTTAGATTTGTTTACAATAATTTAATATTCAGCTTCCAGTTGTGACCCCTTGTTTCTGTGTCCTCTCCCTGGAACAACCTGTCTCTGTCTACCTTATCTATTCCACGCAGTATCTTGGAGTTACCTTCTTCTTACTTGGATCAAATTCTGATTGCTTTCCATTCTGAACGGGTTTAGAGCACCGCTGCGATTATTTATATTATATATTTACATTCAAAAACTAATATATATATATATATATATATATATATATATATATATATATATATATATATATATATATGTATATACAAACACTGATCTCTGGCTGAAGGAGACTCGAACCTACGAACCTTGGAACAAGGTGCGCAGTGCTTTACCAATCTACCCACACTGAACCAATACATTGGAGTCCAGCTTGCGCTAGACTTTGATCCAAGGCAGCCAGCTTTCAGGGAGAAGGCTTACAGCTTTTCATCTCATCCCCTGCAGGCATCAACCTTACTAGAGATATTAACAATGCAAGGAATTCGCAAGAGCAGGCGAAATATACACAAACACTGATATATACACAATATACACAAACACTGAAAGCTGACTGCCTTGGATCAAAGTCTAGCGCAAGCTGGACTCCAAGGTATTGTCCAGTGTGGGTAGATTGGTAAAGCACTGCGTACCTTGATTGATAAATTAGACACATGTGCAACTCTTGGGTATCTTTATTGAGGAAACGTTTCGCCACACAGTGGCTTCATCAGTCCATACATAGGAGAAACTTGAAGAACAGGAGGAGAATGAGGTAATCAGTCCCTCAACCTTGAGTCGATGTGTTCAGTCCATCAATCTTGAGTAGAATACTCAAGACTGATGGACTGAACACATCGACTCAAGGTTGAGGGACTGATTACCTCATTCTCCTCCTGTTCTTCAAGTTTCTCCTATGTATGGACTGATGAAGCCACTGTGTGGCGAAACGTTTCCTCAATAAAGATACCCAAGAGTTGCACATGTGTCTAATTTATCAACATGTCGGTTCTCTGAACCATTCATCTACAAAACTGCGTACCTTGTTCCAAGGTTCGTAGGTTCGAGTCTTGACGGAGCAATGAATGGGGATAATCTAACGTGCTCTGAAACCAGACCTGCTCCCCCCCAACAACTACAAACTGTCGCACTGGGATGGCCCAGTAGTGGAGAATGTAGCCTCAACAATGCCTCAGTGTCAGGGAAGGATAGAGCCCGCCTCCTGGCAGTGAGAGCCACTCATGCAGGGGACTTTCTGTTGGTTGTTCCCAACACCAGCCTTGGCACACGTCTCGACACACAGATCATCCGCATTGGTGTTGCCCTTCGTCTTGCCGCCCCTATTCTCGCCGAATACAGGTGTATTTGTGGCAGTGAAGCAGCAGACTGATTCAGTACCATGGTCTTGTGTGCCGTAAATCCATGGAAAAGATTGCAAGACATGAGAAGGTTAATAACATTATCAAGAGGAGCCTCACAACAGCCGGATGCATAGCAGTAAGGGAGCCACCCCAACTATGCAGATCTGATGGCAGCCAAAAGCGTCCAGATGGTATCACCCTTCAAGCCTAGACAGACGGCAAGCAGGTGGTGTGGGACTACACATGTGCATCTACCTTGGCTGATACCTATCTTCAGTACACCAGGGAGGAAGGAGGGGCAGCTGCCAGCTTCAGGGAGTCCCAAAAGTCGAGAAAATATGAAGAACTTGCCCATCATTACATGTTTGTTCCAACAGGCTCAGAGACCCTTGGCTCATGGGGAACGAGTGCATCTAAGTTCCTTAAGGAGCTAGGCAAAAGACTCATCAGGGTAACTAGGGATCCCAGGGCAGCTAGTTTTCTGTTCCAGCGACTCAGCGCTGCTGTTCAGAGGGGTAATGCCTGCAGTATTTTGGGCACACGCCCCAGCTCTGAGGAGCTGGATGAGATTTTCACATTGTAATCAGTGACAAACACGTAACAATATGTACTAGACATGAGTCTCTTACACCTCATGTACTGTATATACTGTATATACTGCATATACTGTATAGGTTGGTAGACAGCAACCTCCCAGTGAGGTACTACTGTCCTGTCAAGTGAGTGTAAAACGATAGCCTGTAACTGTTTTACATGATGGTAGGATTGCTGGTGTCTTCTTTCTGTCTCATAAACATGCAAGATTTCAGGTACATCTTGCTACTTCTACTTACACTTAGGTCACACTACACATACATGTACAAGCAATATACATACCCCGACTATTGGCAGAAAGGTGGGCTAGTGCAAAGATGAGTAGTGGGGGGGTTGAAGAGGGTTGGAGTAGTTTTAAAAATGCAGTATTAGAATGTGGGGCAGAAGTTTGTGGTTATAGGAGGGTGGGGGCAGGAGGAAAGAGGAGTGATTGGTGGAATGATGAAGTAAAGGGTGTGATAAAAGAGAAAAAGGTAGCTTACGAGAGGTTTTTACAAAGCAGAAGTGTTATAAGAAGAGCAGAGTATATGGAGAGTAAAAGAAAGGTGAAGAGAGTGGTGAGAGAGTGCAAAAGGAGAGCAGATGAAAGAGTGGGAGAGGCACTGTCAAGAAATTTTAATGAAAATAAGAAAAAATTTTGGAGTGAGTTAAACAAGTTAAGAAAGCCTAGGGAAAGTATGGATTTGTCAGTTAAAAACAGAGTAGGGGAGTTAGTAGATGGGGAGAGGGAGGTATTAGGTAGATGGCGAGAATATTTTGAGGAACTTTTAAATGTTTAGGAAGAAAGGGAGGCGGTAATTTCATGCACTGGCCAGGGAGGTATACCATCTTTTAGGAGTGAAGAAGAGCAGAATGTAAGTGTGGTGGAGGTACGTGAGGCATTATGTAGAATGAAAGAGGGTAAAGCAGCTGGAACTGATGGGATCATGACAGAAATGTTAAAAGCAGGGGGTGATATAGTGTTGGAGTGGTTGGTACTTTTGTTTAATAAATGTATGAAAGAGGGGAAGGTACCTAGGGATTGGCGGAGAGCATGTATAGTCCCTTTATATAAAGGGAAAGGGGACAAAAGAGATTGTAAAAATTATAGAGGAATAAGTTTACTGAGTATACCAGGAAAAGTATACGGAAGGGTTATAATTGAAAGAATTAGATTTAAGACAGAATGTAGGATTGCGGATGAGCAGGGAGGCTTCAGAGTGGGTAGGGGATGTGTAGATCAAGTGTTTACATTGAAGCATATATGTGAACAGTATTTAGATAAAGATAGGGAAGTTTTTATTGCTTTTATGGATTTAGAAAAGGCATATGATAGAGTGGATAGAGGAGCAATGTGGCAGATGTTGCAAGTATATGGAATAGGTGGTAAGTTACTAAATGCTGTAAAGAGCTTTTATGAGGATAGTGAGGCTCAGGTTAGGGTGTGTAGAAGAGAGGGAGAATACTTCCCGGTAAAAGTAGGTCTTAGACAGGGATGTGTAATGTCACCATGGTTGTTTAATATATTTATAGATGGGGTTGTAAAAGAAGTAAATGCTAGGGTGTTCGGGAGAGGGGTGGCATTAAATTATGGGGAATCAAATTCAAAATGGGAATTGACACAGTTACTTTCTGCTGATGATACTGTGCTTATGGGAGATTCTAAAGAAAAATTGCAAAGGTTAGTGGATGAGTTTGGGAATGTGTGTAAAGGTAGAAAGTTGAAAGTGAACATAGAAAAGAGTAAGGTGATGAGGGTATCAAATGATTTAGATAAAGAAAAATTGGATATCAAATTGGGGAGGAGGAGTATGGAAGAAGTGAATGTTTTCAGATACTTGGGAGT
>NC_091308.1:31808546-31919103 GCF_038502225.1 Cherax quadricarinatus
TGTCAATTTATCTTGTGTTGAATTTAGTGTTTTCATATGATTTCTTCGCCATTTAAAAGTTTTGTTTAATATTCTTAGTCTTTACAGTCTCAGGGAAAATTTATTGTTCATTGAGTTTTTTTTATTTTTTTATTTTGAAGGAACTTGCGCTGCCATTACTGTATTAATAAAAAATCTACAATTCAGTATATTTAAACCCTAGAGTGTCCATTGAATAGGCGTTTTGTTTTCCGGGAAATATAGTATGTCTTTGGACGCAGGTATCTGTCAGATGTCCCACTAACGTCCTGTGACCTACGTGGTGGTGGACGTGTTTTGTCCGTCAGGAAACAGGACAAGTGTCTCCTGACTCGGGTGTTTGTAGATGTTGAGCCATAAGTGGTTAAGCATCCACTGACCTCGCCGAACTTGGTTTTAAGTTCGATTTAAAACATAAAATAGTGTCTTAGTTTTGCCCTAGGATATTATTTGTCGCTCTCCTCCTGAATAGTTTTACAGTCGACCACTGATGACTTGTCCGGCTGTCGTGCCGTCGAAAACTTAGCCATTATTCAAGGTTAGCTCTGTTTCAAGATCATTTATGTAGATATATATATATATATATATATATATATATATATATATATATATATATATATATATATATATATATGAGAGAGAGAGAGAGGGAGAACAAGTGAGAGAGGTGGGAGAGAGGGAGAGCAAGTGAGAGAGGGAGAGAGAGAGAGAACAAGTGAGAGAGAGAACAAGATAGAACAAGAGAGAGAGAACAAGAGAGAGAGAACAAGAGAGAGAGCAAGAGAGAAAGAGCGAGCGAGCGAGGGAGAGAGAGAGAAAGAGAGAGAGAGAGAGAGAGAGAGAGAGCAAGAGCGAGAACGCGAGTACACCAATCATTACTGCCCCCTGCGTATAACTACTGCAGCCTACAATTATACAATAAAGGAATTACTGGGTAGAATTAGAGTGGTTGTGGTGGACTTGGGAGGTTGCCCAACTCTAGATGATGTGATAAACTACACAGAGCGTGCTCACTGTGTTATTACTGCAATATACCTAATGGAATCCTATCTCAAATATGATTAATGCAATCCAATCTTAAACATAATGGAATCCAATCTTAAGCATAATAGCATATAGTCTTAGACATAATAGAACACCGTCTTATACAATGGAACACAATCCTAAGCATATTAAGATACCTTCTTAAACATAATCCAACGCTAAACATGATGTGATCCAGTCGTAAACATAACGTGATCTAGTCCTAAATATAATGTGATCCAATCATAAATATAGCCCAATAATAAACAGAAATCTTACCACAACAAAAATGAGATTATAAACATTGAGAAGTATATATAATTATCACTGTATATACACCTAGTGTATAAAGGAATTCCGTGGTGACGTGTACTTAGCTCTGTGAAGACCTGTTTGCGCGCTCTCTACGAATTAAAGCAAGATGCCCTCCATCGAGCAACTTTACCAACAGCTTAAGGAAGAATTGAGGATGGCGAAGATGAAGATTCGGCGACTGACCGAGGAAAACAAGAAGATTCATAGTAGTCCTCCTGTTTTGAGTCCTCAGGTCAAGAAGGGAAACTGGTCAGTGGCTGGACAGCAGGGAACGAAGTTGACGATCAAGAAGACGAATGGAAAGGTAGAAACGATGAAGAAAGAGACTGCCGTGGAAACTGTTGTGGAAACATCTAATACATTCTCAGTGCTACCCGACGAATGTGAGTCGACTAATGGGAACGTCACGACGAACATCAAGGAAGGTAAGAATATTGTTGTTGTTGGGGATAGCCAAGTTAGGTATATGGATAGGGCGTTCTGCTTGAAGGACAGGAGTAGGAGACAGAGTTTGCTTTCCTGGGGCTGGGATGGAGGATATTGTTAGCCGTCTGGATGACATCATGAGAGGTAATGGGAGCAATCCTATTATCTGTCTCAGTGCTGGAGGCAACGATGTTGGCAGACGTAGGAGTGAAGATCTGATTAGCAGGTATAGGTCAGCAATAGAAATAATTAGGAGTAGGGGTGGGAACCCTGTCATATGTGGTACTTTGCCAAGGAGAGGAGTTGGAAATGAATGATTGTCCAGGGCAATTGGTGTCAATTGCTGGCTGGACAAATACTGTAAGGAAAATGCGGTAACATTCATTGACAACTGGGACCTCTTCTATGGCAGAAATGACATGTATGCCAGGGATGGGGTTCACTTATCTAGGTCTGGGGTGGAAGCACTGGCAACTGCAGTGGAGGGAGCTGTTAGGACTTTAAACTAGGAATAGTTAGTGGTATGGGTTTTGGCAGGAAAACAGTGAAGTCCCAGTGTAGTAATATTACGAGTTCTAAGGGAACTAGTAATAAGCAGAACGAGGTAGATATTGAAAAGCCAGTGACTTTGGGTGATAAGGACAGTAATAGGTTTAGTAGAAAAACAGAAATGAGCAGGAAGGGTAAAGAGAAAGGAGAGTCTTTCAATGTTTATTATGCTAATTGCCGTAGTGCTAGGAATAAGATGGACGAGTTGAGACTAGTTGCTAGTGCAGGTAACATTGATGTATTTGCCTTAACTGAGACGTGGTTTAATTCAAAAAGTCGGGACATGCCTGCGGAATGTCATATTCAGGGCTTTAAATTGTTCCAAGTAGATAGAAGTATCGGGAAGGGGGATGGGGTGGCATTGTATGTCCGAGATCGCTTGAACTGTTGCATAAAAACGGGTATTAAGTCTGAAGTAACACATACAGAGTCTGTTTGGATAGAATTTTCAGAGGGGCATGAAAAACTGATTTTAGGAGTGATATACTGTCCCCCAAACTTAGATAGGGACCAAGGGAGACTACTATGAGAGGAAATTGTTAAGGCCACAAGGCACGATAATGTAGTAATTCTAGGAGACTTTAACTTTAGTCATATTGATTGAAATTTCTTGACTGGGAATTTAGAATCAAACGACTTCTTAGAAGTAGTTCAGGATTGTTTTTTGAAGCAGTTTGTGACAGAACCTACAAGGGGAAATAACCTGCTTGACTTAGTTATGGCAAACAATGAATCCCTTGTTAATAATTTAGAAATTTCAGAGGAACTGGGTGTTAGCGACCACAAATCAATTACATTTAGCATTGAATGGAAGTACGATAGTAGCGATAACTCAGTAACAGTCCCTGATTTTCGCTTAGCAGATTACGATGGGCTTAGAGAACACTTATCATCTGTTGACTAGGGTAACGAAGAGAGCTATCAATATGACAGTTTTCTGAACACTATACATGCTGCTCAAAGAACGTTTATCCCATATAAAGAAATTAGATCAAATAGAAATGACCCAAAATGGAAGAATAATAGGCTGAAATATCTACTAGGGCATAAGAAAGGAATTTATAGGCGTATCAAAAGAGGTGAGGGTCATCTTATGAATCAGTATATTGACATTAAGAGGGACATTAAAAAGGGGATAAGAAAAGCTAAAAGGGACTATGAAATTAAAGTTGCTAGGGATTCTAAAACTAACCCAAAAACTTTTTCCCAGATCTATAGAACAAAAGTTAGAGATAAGATAGGTCCCCTTAAAAATAACTATGGGCACCTTACTGACAAAGAGAATGAAAGGTGCTCGATTTTAAATAATTATTTTCTTTCAGTTTTTACACAGGAAGACACTAACAATATTCCAGTAATTAATTTTTATAGTGGGCTAGAAGAAGATAAATTATGTAACATCACAGTCACTAGTGAAATGGTTGTGAAGCAGATAGACAGACTGAAGCAAAATAAGTCGCCGGGTCCTGATGAGGTTTTTTCAAGGGTTCTTAAGGAATGCAAAATGGAACTCTGTGAACCATTAACTAATATTTTTAATTTATCTCTTCAAACAGGTGTAGTGTCTGATATGTGGAAGATGGCTAATGTAATTCCTATTTTTAAAACAGGGGACAAGTCGTTACCGTCAAATTACCGCCCAATAAGTCTGACCTCAATTGTAGGCAAATTACTAGAGTCAATTATAGCTGAGATTATAAGAAGCCATCTCGATAAGCATAGCTTGATTAATGATACTCAGCATGGATTCGCAAGAGGCCGGTCTTGTCTAACTAATTTATTAACTTTCTTCAGTAAAGCTATTGAGGCTGTTGACCACGATAAAGAATTTTATATTATTTACTTAGATTTTAGTAAGGCTTTTGATAGAGTTCCGCACCATAGACTGTTAAAGAAAGTGGCAGCTCATGGCATTGGGGGAAAAGTGCTCTCGTGGATCGAGTCATGGCTCACTGACAGGAAGCAGAGTGTGTCCATAAATGGGGTTAAATCCGAGTGGGGATCTGCAACAAGTGGCGTTCCACAGGGATCAGTCTTGGGCCCGTTGTTGTTTATAATATATATCAATGATCTTGATGAGGGAATTACTAGTGATATGAGCAAATTCGCCGAAGACACAAAGATAGGTAGGCTAATTGATTCAAACGTAGATGTTATGGAACTTCAGGAGGATTTAAACAAACTATTCTTGGTCAGAAAAGTGGCAGATGCAGTTCAATGTAGATAAATGCAAGGTTCTGAAGCTTGGGAGTGCCCATAACCCTAGTACTTATAAGTTAAATGATGTAGAACTTAGCCATACAGATTGCGAGAAGGACTTGGGGGTTATGGTGAGCAGCAACCTTAAACCAAGACAGCAATGCCTAAGCGTACGTAATAAGGCAAATAGATTACTGGGATTTATATCAAGAAGTGTAAGCAACAGAAGTCCAGAGGTCATACTGCAGCTTTATACATCATTAGTAAGGCCTCACCTAGATTATGCAGCTCAGTTCTGGTCTCCATATTACAGAATGGACATAAATTCGTTAGAAAACATTCAGCGTAGGATGACTAAATTAATACATAGCATTAGAAATCTTCCTTATGAAGAAAGATTGAAGACTTAAGTTACATTCACTTGTTAGACGAAGAATGAGGGGAGACCTGATCGAAGTGTATAAGTGGAAGATAGGTATTAATAAAGGGGATATTAATAAGGTCTTGAGGATGTCTCTCCAAGAGAGAACCCGCAGTAATGGATTTAAATTAGATAAGTTTAGATTTAGAAAGGACATAGGAAAGTATTGGTTTGGAAATAGGGTAGTTGATGAGTGGAACAGTCTACCTAGTTGGGTTATTGAGGCTGGGACTTTGGGTAGTTTCAAATTTAGGTTGGATAAGTACATGAGTGGGAGGGGTTGGATTTGAGTGGGACTTTCACATCAGAGCTTATTTCTTGGGTGGCATTGAAAATTGGGTTGGGCAAATGTTTTGTTAGTGGGATGAATTGTAAAGGACCTGCCTAGTATGGGCCAACAGGCCTCCTGCAGTGTTCCTCCTTTCTTATGTTCTTAGAGTTAAACGTAATGGGATCGAATACCATACCCAATTAATTCGTTCAGTAATATGATTTGATCCAGTTGTGAACGAGCTTTATTCACTAGGATTTCAAGAAGAGGAAGGGGGCGGGAAGGGATGCAGAAGAGGTGATCTTGATCTAAGGAATTAAAGCTACCCCGTCTCCTTCCTCGGATTAAGCCTAATTGTCCCTTATTCCCGAGTGCTGAATAACCATTTCGGATTCAGTTTCCCTATTAATAATGTAATAATAATTAAATACTATTACTACTACTACTACTAATAATAATAATAATAATAATCACTAGGCTGAACGGTAATGCAAAATTGTCCCAAATTATTAAAGTAATTTTCAAGAATAAATATAAGAACATGTCGTACAATAACTAATGAAAAATAATCTCATTTAACAAATTAAATCCAATGGTTTTTAAAGTTAGACATAAAAAGTGAAATAAAAAATTAATAACTAACGAAATGCAGATTGAAAGCTAATTGACATACAATAGAATAAAAAAAATCTTTCCATGCAAGTGTGTGTGTGTGTGTGTGTGTGTGTGTGTGTGTGTGTGTGTGTGTGTGTCTATGTGTGTGTCTATGTGTATATATATATATATATATATATATATATATATATATATATATATATATATATATATATATATATATATATATATATAAAATGTCGTGCCGAATAGGTAAAAATTGAGATTTTGGCTTATATAGCAACGCTTTTCTTGCCGAATAAGGCAAGCGAAAATTTGTGTATACAATAATTTCGCAAAAATCATTCTGAACCTAACGAAAAAAATATCTTTCGTTTTGTTTGTTTATTATTGTAAATTTATCTAAAATATATTTAGTTGGAATAGGCCAAATTAAACTGCGCTTGTTATAATAAGGTTAGGTAAGTTTCCTAAGGTTCTTTACGTACAGAATTATTAATTTTTACATTAACGTAATTGAAAAAAAATATCTTTAAACGTATAAGAGAAATTTTTAGAAAGCACTTAATTTTAATATATTCTTGCTAATTGATCAGTTTTACCTACTTGGCATATATATATATATATATATATATATATATATATATATATATATATATATATATATATATATATATATATATATATATATATATCCTTGGAAAAATGGCAAGCTCTTACCATGGGACTGTACCTGTGTGTCCACACTGGCTGACACCTATATCTATCACAGTGTCGGGCGACAGAGAGGAGCTGCTGACCACAGGGAGGAGTACAAGATCGGCAAGTACACGGACATAAGCCAACAGTATCAATTTGTTCCAGTGGGATCAGAGACCTTGGGATCATGGGAAAAATGCCACGTGTTTCCTAAAAGAACTGGGTTCCAGACTCAACACCACCAGGGACCCAAGGGCAACGACTTTCTTGTTCCAGCGCCTCAGCGTGGCCATTCAGAGGGGAAATACATGGTGCATACTGGACTCACTTCCGGCTTCGGAGGAGCTGGAGGAGATTATCTTTTATATACTGTATTATTACGCACACAGGTATTAATGGCCTGTTGACCTATCTGTAATGGGACTTGGAGCGAAAATAAACAAAGTAGTAGTCTTCAACTTGTATTTTCTTTCATCAAGTATATTATGTACACTTATATACACTGTGTACAAGAGTTTGAAATGTAAGTGTACCACACGGTAATCAAGGCAAAGACAAAAGCCAGAGCGAGCAAGCGAGCGAGCGAGCGAGAGAGAGAGAGAGAGAGAGAGAGAAAACCGTGCTCAACCAGCGGCTATGCGAGTCTGGCAAATGCTGACCTCGAGTTACACCACATAGTCTCGGCACTTGGCAGGCTCGTCTGTGATTGGTTAATGAACCAAGGTACTGATTTAACGATGGGGCCCCAAAAGATCGTTAAGCCCTCAGCACATGGTTCGCTGGTTGGGATGCAGCCTATATGGAGGGTGTACATACGCCGAATAAAGTGTAACATACTCTTTGCATGAAACATGTACCAATGTATATATGTTTGTGTTTCCTGTCAATGTATTCTGTCTATTAATAAAGTTCACATAGAATGTAGAATATAGGGGGTGGTAGGAGAACAAAATATTCAAACAATTCAGGGGAGAACCTTGAGTTTTCCTTGACGTACGTTTATTGTCTTCTCTGAGGATGAGGGTCCCCAGGAAAGTTCTAGAGGTAGTACCCCCCTATATTTACACGAGATTTTATATATATATATATATATATATATATATATATATATATATATATATATATATATATATATATATATATATATATATATATCTTTTAATTACCTGCTAGTTATATTAAAATGACCCTGAGATAATTCCAACGAAAATATTTCAGGTTCACCACCTAATTATTAAACTCTTGTTAAGATAATTAAAATAATCATACGAATTATCAGCAGCCGCTGTACCACTTAACGCAATTAGAATATTAACTGGAAAGAAAATAATTAACAATGACAACTTCAAAACAGTGGAATGAACAGAAAATATAACGGTATAGCAACGGAATTCAGCAAGGCACTGTTATTCGTGTTATGTATGTATGTTGTGTGTGTTATGTATGTTGTGTGTGTTATGTATGTTGTGTGTGTTATGTATGTTGTGTATGTTGTGTGTTGTGTATGTTGTGTGTGTTATGTATGTTGTGTGTGTTGTATATGTTGTGTGTGTTATGTATGTTGTGTGCATGTATGTTGTGTGTGTTATGTATGTTGTGTGTGTTATGTATGTTGTGTGTGTTATGTATGTTGTGTGCGACATGTATGTTGTGTGTGTTATGTTGTGTGTGCTATGTTGTGTGTGTTATGTTGTGTGTGTTATGTTGTGTGTGTTATGTTGTGTGTGTTATGTTGTGTGTGTTATGTTGTGTGTGTTATGTATGTTGTGTATGTTGTGTGTGTTATGTATGTTGTGTGTTATGTATGTTGTGTGTGTTATGTATGTTGTGTGTGTTATGTTGTGTGTGTTATGTATGTTGTGTGTGTTATGTATGTTGTGTGTGTTATGTATGTTGTGTGTGTTGTGTATGTTGTGTGTGTTATGTATGTTGTATGTGTTATGTATGTTGTGTGTGTTATGTATGTTGTGTGTGTTATGTATGTTGTGTATGTTGTGTATGTTGTGTGTGTTATGTATGTTGTGTGTGTTATGTATGTTGTGTGTGTTATGTATGTTGTGTATGTTGTGTGTGTTATGTTGTGTGTGTTATGTATGTTGTGTGTGTTATGTATGTTGTGTGTGTTATGTATGTTGTGTGTGTTATGTATGTTGTGTGTGTTACGTATGTTGTGTGTGTTATGTATGTTGTGTGTGTTGTGTATGTTGTGTGTGTTATGTATGTTGTGTTTATATATGTTGTGTGTGTTATGTATGTTGTGTGTGTTATGTATGTTGTGTGTGTTATGTGTGTTGTGTGTGTTATGTGTGTTGTGTGTTATGTATGTTGTGTGTGTTATGTATGTTGCGTGTGTTATGTATGTTGTGTGTGTTATGTATGTTGTGTGTGTTATGTATGTTGTGTGTGTTATGTATGTTGTGTGTGTTATGTATGTTGTGTGTGTTATGTGTGTTATGTATGTTGTGTGTGTTATGTATGTTGTGTGTGTTATGTATGTTGTGTGTGTTATGTATGTTGTGTGTGTTATGTATGTTGTGTGTGTTATGTATGTTGTGTGTGTTATGTATGTTGTGTGTGTTATGTATGTTGTGTGTGTTATGTATGTTGTGTGTGTTATGTATGTTGTGTATGTTGTGTGTGTTATGTATGTTGTGTGTGTTATGTATGTTGTGTATGTTGTGTGTGTTATGTATGTTGTGTGTGTTATGTATGTTGTGTATGTTGTGTGTGTTATGTATGTTGTGTATGTTGTGTATGTTTTGTGTTATGTATGTTGTGTGTCTTATGTGTGTTATGTATGTTGTGTATGTTTTGTGTTATGTATGTTGTGTGTGTTATGTGTGTTATGTATGTTGTGTATGTTGTGTATGTTGTGTGTGTTATGTGTGTTATGTATGTTGTGTGTGTTATGTGTGTTATGTATGTTGTGTGTGTTATGTGTGTTATGTATGTTGTGTATGTTGTGTATGTTGTGTATGTTGTGTGTGTTATGTGTGTTATGTATGTTGTGTATGTTGTGTATGTTGTGTGTGTTATGTGTGTTATGTGTGTTATGTATGTTGTGTGTGTTATGTGTGTTATGTGTGTTATGTATGTTGTGTATGTTATGTATGTTGTGTGTGTTATGTGTGTTATGTGTGTTATGTATGTTGTGTATGTTGTGTATGTTGTGTGTGTTATGTGTGTTATGTGTGTTATGTATGTTGTGTATGTTGTGTGTGTTATGTGTGTTATGTGTGTTATGTATGTTGTGTATGTTGTGTGTGTTATGTATGTTGTGTGTGTTATGTGTGTGTTATGTGTGTTATGTATGTTGTGTGTGTTATGTGTGTTATGTGTGTTATGTATGTTGTGTATGTTGTGTGTGTTATGTGTGTTATGTGTGTTATGTATGTTGTGTATGTTGTGTGTGTTATGTATGTTGTGTGTGTTATGTGTGTTATGTGTGTTATGTATGTTATGTGTGTTATGTGTGTTATGTGTGTTATGTGTGTTATGTGTGTTATGTATGTTGTGTATGTTGTGTGTGTTATGTGTGTTATGTGTGTTATGTATGTTGTGTATGTTGTGTGTGTTATGTATGGTAAATAAAAAGCATACTCTTTTTTATATTCAGGTGGGGGGGGGGGAAGGGGAGGCGCGAATGATATATTTATTCCCCCTCCTCCTCCTTTCTGTGAAGCACTAAATCCGCGTGGGTCATCCAGTTCAAGTGATAGTGGTAGCTCGCTACTCCGTCTTCTAGAATAGAGCTTTACTACCATTCAGGGAGAGAGTAAAGAGGAGGGTGAGTAAAGAGGAGGGTCAGTAAAGAGGGAGATAAACTTCAAATGGAGAGGAGCAACAGAAAAGAGAGATTGGAGAGAGACAAAAGGGGTCGAAAGAGCAAAGTGAAACGGAGAGATTAAAGAGAAGGGGAGAAAGAATAGAGAGAGAGAGAGAGAGAGAGAGAGAGAGAGAGAGAGAGAGAGAGAGAGAGAGAGAGAGAGAGAGAGTCCACTCGCACAACCTGGCTATGGGAAAGAGGTAATTGGCCAGCCCTTTGCTCTGAGCTCGTCACCACCGATTGGAATGCTCTTCTCCAAGGGGATGTTGACAACCAAGTGAAAGCCTTCACTGGACACATCCTTAATCTACAACAAGAACACATTCCTCACCGGCAATATGTGACGAAGCCTACAGATCAGCCTTGGTTTGGCTTTCGTTGTAAAGAGGCTGCTACTGCTAAGTACAAAGCATGGCGAAGGTATAAGAGGCATCCTACCACCTACAGCAGGCAAGCCTGTAGGCATATAGGTGATGTTCAAAAGTGGGCCATTGCTAAATGGGAGGTGGACACTAAAAGAAAGCTAGCATCAGGTAGGGTAAGCTCCAAAACCTGGTGGTCCCTGGTCAAGGACAGACAAGGTTATCTGCCTGATGAACTCATTCCACCTCTAAATCGACAGGATGGGACCACCTCTACTAGTAGTCAAGAGAAGGACCTCTTTGCTGAACACTTTGCTACCAAAATGCAAGTTCCTGATCCAGCAAGGGACCCTCCTTGGCTAGCTGCTAGAACTGTGTCAAAACTGTCAGTGGTGACAATAAGGCAGGAGGAGGTGCATTTCCTTCTTAAATCGCTTGACCAAGAAAAGGCTGTGGGTCCAGACAAGTTGAGCCCAAGATTGCTGAGATGTGCAGACCAGCTAGCAGCACCTCTGACTCGCATCTTTCAGCACTGCCTTGTACAGTGTAAATGGCCCTCTCTATAGAAAGAGGCAAATGTAGTCCCTGTTCACAAAAAGAAGAGCAGAGCAGAAATCAGCAACTACAGACCAGTGTCACTCCTGTCAATTACTGGTAAGATCCTTGAGACAATAATCTCAAGACAAATGACAGAGTTTTTTGACTACCACTCACTACTTTGTGATCGTCAATATGGCTTCAGGAAAGGTTACTCTGCTGCTGATCTGTTGTTAAACCTCTCCACTAAGTGGCACCAGTCACTGGATGAATCCAAAGTCAGCTGTGTGGTAGCACTGGACATTGCTGGCGCTTTCGACCGGGTGTGGCACCAGGGCCTCTTAGCAAAACTTCAAGCGCTGGGAATTGCAGGCTCTACACTACGTCTCCTCAGTGATTACCTTCATGGTAGATCTCTAAGTGTAGTTCTCAATGGAACGGAATCAGCAAGACATCCTATTGGGTAAGTGTTCCACAAGGAAGCGTGCTGGGACCATTGTTATGGAATGTCTACTTCAACGACCTTCTTCATCTCATCCCAGAATCACATGCATATGCAAACGACTGTACACTGATATTCACTTATCCAAGAGAAGAAATGCCAGCTGCTCTAAGCTACATCAATCATCAGCTAAGAGCTATATCAGCTTGGGGAAATAGATGGCAAGTAACATTTGCACCTGAGAAAACGCAAATGATGATCGTCTCTAGGCAACATGATGGTAATGCTGGTGCAGTAGTAAGGATGAATGGGAGGGTGTTGGCACCTGGAGAAGAAGTTGATATCCTTGGGGTGAAATTTGACTCCAAACCATGAAGAACCATGTTGTAAATCTTGCAAACAAGGCAGCCAGGAAGCTTACAGCACTTCGCCGTATCTCGCATCTGCTTGACAGTAGGGGTTGCAAGATTCTGTACGAGGGACAAGTACGCTCACACCTTGAGTATGCTCCACTTTCTTGGTTTGCCTGCCCCCCCCCTCTCTCATCTGCGACTGCTTGACAGAGTAGAGAACAGAGCAAGACGTCTCATCTCTCGCCTGGACCCATCCTGGATAGATCTGGCATTTCAGCAGAGCCTTCAACACAGGAGGGATGTGGGTGGCCTTACTGTTGTGTACAAGGCCAATATTGTCAAAGTACCACACTTGGATCCACTTCGAGGACAGCGTGAAACAAGCTTTTATGCCACAAGACGGGCAGAAAGCAGCAACTTCACTCTGGCTGTACCCTTCTCCAGAACATCACTCCATCTGAGATCATATATACCCAGGATGGCTCGTGTATGGAACACATTCGTACAGCATAATGTCAACAAGATAAAATCAGTTGATCAAATGAAAATGCTGGCCCACAGATGGCTCCAACTTCATCCTGTTCCCTACTTGTATGTCTCATAACAGTAAAAATGCTTCCAAATGAGCTGATGTTGGTAACAGCTCTTAGCTTGCCAATAAAGTTATCAATCCTTAACCTGTAAATAGCTTGTCAATAAAGCTAGGGATCCCTAACGTTGTCAAACCCTGTGTAAAAAAAAAAAAAAAAAAAAAAAAAAAGAGAGAGAGAGAGAGAGAGAGAGAGAGAGAGAGAAACGCGAAATACACCCCCGTTAAACCTGAAAGCAAAAGGAACATACAACAAGAACACTTCGCCTCCTTTTACCCCGTTACCCCTTCCTCTGAATTTGGCTTTTCCCCTACCTTCTCCTCAACCCCCCTTCCCTCATCCCCATTTCCCCCAGCGTATAAATAATTACAGGGCAGTTACCCCTAAAACCTTCCCTCCTCCTCTCGTTTTCTCTAAATTATTCTGTTTTCTGTCAATTATTCCGTTTTCTTTTAAATATTTAGCATCATTACCTTCTCAATAATTACCCCGCTAAGTGACGCAATATATCGCAGCTCAGCCTCTATATTTATAGATATCGTACGTAATTATCGTACGTTTTACGGACGACTTCAGTCTCCTCACTGATAGCTATCGTACGTCCCACGTAATAGGTATCGTACTTCGCAACTGGTGCACATCGCCGTGATCATTACTGTACGTCGCGTGTGATAATTATCGCACGTTGAATATACTGATTATCGTACATCGCGAGTGATAAACTACGCACGATTAGGGTAAGTGACATGGTCCTCAGACAAATAGAGAAATTAAAACTGTTTGCAAGAGTTTTAAAGGAATGTAAAGAGGAGCTTAGCATACCTTTGGCTGATCTTTTCAACATATCACTACAAACTGGCATAGTGCCAGACAAGTGAAAAATGGCAAATGTAATACCTATTTACAAAGCAGGAGACAGGTCCTTAGCTTCGAACTATAGACCAATAAGCCTTACCTCCATAATGGGAAAATTTATGGAATCAATAATTGCCGAAGCAATTCGTAGCCATCTTGAAAGGCATAAATTGATTAATGAATCTCAGTACGGTTTTACAAAGGCGCGTTCCTGTCTTACGAATTTACTTTTTCCACTAAGGTATTTGAGGAGGTACATTATGGCAATATGATATTGTGTATATAGACTTCAGTAAGGCTTTTGATAGTTCCACATCAGAGGCTATTGAGGAAAATTAAGGTACAAGGAATAGGAATAAATTTTTCCTGTGTAGGGGCATGGTTGACAGATAGGGAGCAGAGAGTTTGTATCAATGGGGAGAAATTAGAGTAGGGGTGCGTCATGAGTGGTGTTCCACAGTGGTCAGTGTTGGGCCCTTTCATGTTCACAATTCATATAAACGACATTGATGAGGGAATAAATAGCGACATAAGCAAATTTGTTGACACCAAAATAGGTCGCCTAATTCATTCTAATAAGGACATTAGAGCACTCCAGGAAGATTTGAATAGACTGATGCAGTGGTCGGAGAAGTGGCAGATGCAGTTTAATATAGACAAATGTAAAGTTCTAAACACTGGACAAGAAAATAACTATGCCACATATAAACTAAATAATGTAGATCTTAATATTACTGATTGCGAGAAGGATTTAGGAGTTCTGGTTAGCAGTAATCTAAAAATCAGACACATATACAACATCTGGGTGTTTATATTGTAGACGTATCGCTATCCAGTGGCTTTATCAATACAAATTCAAGGACATAATTGGAAGTCAGAAGAACTATATACAAAAGATGAGGTAATCAGTCCCTCAGCCTTGGAGTTGGTGTGAAGAGCACCGTAGTCGTGAAGATTCTGGAGTACAAGCAAGAAGGCTGGCGCTTATATACTTGCGACAGGTGGAAAGGGGACGGGTAGCAGATGAGAACATTGTCACCGCAACATCATTAAATCATGGTTCAGAGGACATCTACATAACCTTCTTCACGGCTGCTACTACTACTACTACCACAATTAACCCGTGCCTCGGGTATGATATGCTTCCACTGGGGAATGCCGCCTACAAGTGACTATGCCCTCGTCTGCTACCCATCCCCTTTCCACCTGTCGCCAGTATATAAGCGCCAGCCTTCTTGCTTGTGCTCCAGAATATTCACGACTACGGTGCACTTCACATCAACTCCAAGGCTGAGGGACTGATTACCTCATTTTTTTGTGTATAGTTCTTCTGACTTCCAATTAAATCCTTTAATTTGTATTGATAAAGCCACTGGATGGCGAAATGTCTACAATAAAGACACCCAGATGTTGCAAATGTGTCTAATTTTTTTAAAATCAAGACAACAGTGTATAAGTGTTCGCAATAAAGCGAACACAACCCATGGCTTCATATCAAGGAGCATAAATAATAGGAGTGTTCAGATTGTTCTTCAACGCTATGTATCTTTGGTTAGGCCTCATTTAGATTATGCTGCACAGTTCTCGTCACCGTATTACAGAATGGATATAAATGCACTGGAAAACGTACAAAGGAGGATGACAATGTTGATCCCTCGGTCTATCCTATGAGGATAGACTGAGGGTCATAAATCTGCACTCTCTAGAAAGGCGTAGAATTAGGGGGGATATGATTGAAGTGTATAAATGGAAAACATGAATAAATAAAGGGAATGTAAGTAGCATGCTGAAAATATCCAGCCATGACCAGACTCGCAGCAATGGTTTTGAGTTGGAAAAATTACCAGGAAAGATATAGGAAAGCACTGGTTTGGTAATAGAGTTGTAGATGAGTGCAACAAACTCCCGAGTACCGCCAGAGAAGCTAAAACGTCGTGTAGTTTTCAATATACGATGGATAAATACATGAATGTGTGTGGGTGGGTGTGTGGTGAACCTGACTAGCTTGTGCTGATAGGTCTGATGTCATGCCCCTTTCTTAAGTGGATGTGACCTGACTTGACCTGACTAGATGGGTCATTGCTTTAAGCCGGGAGGTGACATGGACCTGCTTTGCATGGGCCAGTTGGCCTGCTTCAGTGTTCCTCTTTCTTACGTTATGTTCTTATAATTATCGCACGCAGCATATGCTAATCATACGCCGTACGTGTTGATTATCGTATATCGAGCTGTGAATCGACCCCTGCAACTACAAATAGGTGAATGCACATACGCATATATATATATATATATATATATATATATATATATATATATATATATATATATATAATATATATAATGTGTGTGTATGTACGTATGTATGCATGTATGTGTACGTGGGTGTGTGTGTGTGTGTGTCGTGCCGAATAGGTAAAATTGGTCAATTAGCAAGAACTCATTTAAAATTAAGTCCTTTCTAAAATTTTCTCTTACACGTTTAAAGATATATTTTATTCATTTATATTAATGTAATAATTTTGTACCAAAAGAACCTTAGAAAACTTACCTAACCTTATTATAACAATCAATTTAATTTAGCCTAATCCTACTAAATATATTTTAGATAAATTTACAATAATTTAATAATAAACACAATGAAATATTTTTTTTCGTTAGGTTCAGAATGATTTTTGCGAGATCTTTGAATACACAAATTTTCGCTTGCCTTATTCGGCAAGAAGAGCATTGCTATTTAAGCCAAAATCGCAGTTCTACCTATTGCTCACACACACACACACACACACACACACACACACACACACACACACACTGTTAATTATCGTACACCGCGGCGGTGGTCGATTAGCGCAAATTGCGTTAGATAATTACGGTATACTGCGGTAGGTAAGTCTCGTGCGCCGCTGCGGCTAATTATCGTAAAGTAAGGCGAAAGGGGGAGTGGGGGAGGGGGAAGGAGGGGTTAGAGGAAGGAGGGGGAAGAGGGTAGGGGTGACAGTGGAACTGCATCGAGGACAGTTAATTACCACCCAATTAAGAAGGTGATTCCTGTACATCGATGAAGCTGGTGGTCCTGTAGAGTGGCAACAAGTCGTTGAATGCGCCGTTGTCCGCATTACGCGCGGTAGTTATATCGTGGCGTGGTTAACGGTAGTCAAACTATCACGCGGTGAACGGTAGTTAAATTATCACAGTACCGAGGCTTGAACAGTTAGTAAAAAAAAATCCGCATTTAGGAGAGGCACCTTATGACGACGTTTCGAGCAGTCTTTGACCATTGTCAGGTTACAGGAATGGTCCAAGAATGACCGAAACGTCGTCAAGAGATTAGTTTCCCAAGGGCGGATTCTTGGGAGGAAAAAGTAGTGAAGAATTTAGAATCATCAATGGTAACTCCAGGAGAGTTGGAGTTACCTTTCCCTTCCTCGGATCAAACCTTCCTGATCACTTCATTCCACAAGTATTGTATGACCCTTATGGTTTGGCGCTTCCGTAAGGATTTTTTTTTCAGGAGTTCTGCAAACATGAGACTCAGGATGAAATTTTTTCTTAGGTAAAAATATTTACATTATTATTATTATTATTATAATCAAGGGGGAAGCGCTAAACCCGGAGGATTATACAGCGCCTGGGGGGGGGGGATGTGGAAGGCATTCAGGCTTAATTCGGGGAACTGGAGCACAGATCCAATTCCCTAAATCAAGAGCCCCTCACCAACATCAAGGAACCTTCCTTGAGGGGAAAATATTTACAAAGATTGAGAAATCTACGATTTTTAACACATTATTAACAAACGGTAATTAGGTAGTGATAACCAAAGTATTATCCCTCGTTAAGTATTAACAAAATACTACCCTTGGATAGGTATTAACCATCAAAATACAACTTCTGATTAGGTATTAATAAACAAAGTGCTACCCCTGGTTAGGTATTAGTAATCAGAGTACTACCCCTGATTAGGTAATAATCAGAGTACTACCCCTGATTAGGTAATAATCAGAGTACTACCCCTGATTAGGTATTAATAATCCAAGTACTACCCCTGGTTTGGAATTCTAATACCCTGGTTAGATATGAATGTACAATGGACAAGTATTAATATACAAACTAATACCCTGATTAGGCAATAATATGCAAATTAATACCCTGATTAGGCAATAATATGCAAATACCCTGATTAGGTACTGTGCAAATTAATTCCCTGATTTGGTACTATGTAGATTAATACTCTCTTTAGGTATTAATGTGTCAAGTAATACACTAATAAGTATTTACTTGTGTGATGATTTAAGTAATGGATAGGGATTAGTTTTTACCGCTGTTGTTGCTGCCTCTAATTTACAAGTGACTTGTGGCTGTTAATTAACAGCTGAATTAGCAGAAATTAAATATCTATTAATTAAAAACATTAATTTTCATTACAATTAAGGTCTTCCCCTTCCCCACCGGATAAATTGATGAGGTTAGAGGGGTTTGTCTGAGGCTTTGGAGGGGCAAGTATGTTGCTAGGAGGGGCAAGTATGAGGCTTGGGGACAGGCAAGTATGAAGCTTGGAGGGACAGGGAAATATGAGACTTGGAGGTAGAGGCAGGTATGAGGCTTGGAGGGGCAAGTATGAGGCTTGGATGGTCATGTATGGAGCTTGAAGGGGGCAAGTATGAGGCTTGGATCAAGTATGAGGATAGGAGGGGGCAATTATGAGGCTTGGATCGTCAAGTATGAAGCTTTAAGGGGGAAAGTATGACTGGAGGGGCAAGTATGAGGCTTGAATCGTCAAGTATGAGGATTGTAGGCGGCAAGTATGAGGCTTTGAGGGGCAAATATTTTATTTTCCTATAATTTACCTTTGACCGTTTCAAGGGATCTCCTGCCCTCGCAACTAGGTCCGAGGCCAGGTTTCCATGTAGATCGTCTGGACCACCAGGCTGTTAGTGCTAGCGGCCACGCTCCGCAGTATATACACTTGTTGAACGCCGGCCTGGAGATCGGAGGAGGACTGACAGAACAGGTTATCGACGAACGTCTATTCCCATCATTACGTCTAACAAAAAGTTCATGAAAGCTCCGAGTTTTTTTTTTTTAAAGATGGTAATTTTTTGTATTGTATTTGTTTTTCGACTCTTCACTTTTATAAAAAGAAAAAAAAAACATAAATGGTTTAGACTTTTAATCTGCGAACTTGTGTTAATTTGGAGGTTCCAATTCTGTTTTCTGTTGAAACTGATGACGAGTTTTACTTGAAGGTCACAGTGACTTTGCTTGTCCTCTCGTAGGATTTATTTAGAATAAGACGGAGAAAGATTATATATATATATATATATATATATATATATATATATATATATATATATATATATATATATATATATATATATATATGCAAAACAACCACTCTGAAAGAATAGAGAAATTCCAAGCGCTTTCCTGACTACTCACATTATCAAGGAACTATATAGTTCCTTGATAATGTGAGTAGTCACGAAAGCGCTTGGAATTTCTCTATACTTTAAGAGTGGTTGTTTTGCATATTTTGAAATCACCTGTTTACTGTGATCTTATTGCATATATATATATATATATATATATATATATATATATATATATATATATATATATATATATATATATATATATATATATATAGAGAGAGAGAGAGAGAGAGAGAGAGAGAGAGAGAATGGGAGAGACTCTTATGAAAAATTACATACTCCTAACAGTTATTATAAGTAAATATTATATTTCAGTTTTACCTATTCTTGGTGCTGAATAGGTAAAACTGGTCAGTTAGCAAGGACTCGTTTAAAATTAAGTCCTTTCTAAAATTTCCTCTTATATGTTTAAAGATACATTTTTTTTCATTTATGTTAATATAAAAATTAATTATTTTGTACGAAAAGAACCTTAGAAAACTTATATAACCTTATTGTAACAAGCACAATTTAATTTAGCCAAATCCAACTAAATATATTTTAGACAAGTTTACAACGATTTTTGCGAAATTATTGCATACAGAAATTTTTCGCTTGCGTTATTCGGCAAGAACAGCGTTGCTATTTAAGCCAAAGTTTTACTTATTCGGCACAACTTATATAACTGTGTTTCAAATAATATTGGAAATTGCTTAATTCTCGTCATTATTTTTTTCTAATATATTGTATGCAGCTGAAACAGCGAATTAACTTTTTAATCTATACTTCTGAAGTCTGTGTAAGAACACACACACACACACACACACACACACACACACAAATATAGACAGGAAATGTCTGATGAGTAAGACACATATGAAAACATGTGCAACATCTGGGTGTCTGCAATGAGAGAGACATCGACGCCACAGCAGGCTTTATCAAGCTAATACAGAGGCACAAGGCTGGCTTTCAAACCGAAGCCAGTAGAAGTGATGAGGTGCAACAGTTAGAGAAATGGCCACATGTGGGCGAGGCTCACTCTTTGGTCAGCCACGGTGTGGTGACTTTCATTCTTCGTGACGTTCCTCCTTCACCCCCCTTCCCTCCCTCTGCTGTCATCGATCATTCTATTCCTCCCTTCCCCTCTCTCCACTCCAGACCGTTTCCAAGACGAACATAGTTGGCTGGTAACAAACTTTCCAGCAAAAACAGAGAGAACTGGAGAGTGATTCTGCGCTCAAGGAGTACCTTCATATCTGATCCTGCGCTCATGTTCTTCTCAAGGAGAACCTTCGCACGAGACCCTGCACTCGTGTTCTTCTCAAGGAGAACCTTCGCACTAGACCCTGCACTCGTGTTCTTCTCAAGGAGAACCTTCGCACTAGACCCTGCACTCGTGTTCTTCTCAAGGAGAACCTTCGCACGAGACCCTGCACTCGTGTTCGTCTCGTCATATCGCCAGACAGCAAGTCCATTGTTAAAATCAGATCTATGCAAATGACCAGTCCTCGTAGCGTCCCTTCCTCCTCCTCCTCCACTTGCTGTTCCTTCTATGCCATCTCCATCCCAGACTCCTTCTCCTTCTTCTCCCCCTCCCTCCCTCTCCCTCCTCGTTTCGGACGCATCTTTTACTTGGATTGCTGTGCGCTACTACACTGTTTTTTGCTCCAGAAAAGCAGTTATGAGCTTCGTACGTAGCTCTTCGCAAGTCATGTTCTGACGTCTTCATGTGTGTGTGTGTGTGTGTGTGTGTGTGTGTGTGTGTGTGTGTGTGTGTGTGTGTGTGTGTGTGTGTGTGTGTGTATAGTAGTAGTAGTTACCATCTGTCAAAGGCGCTTGTCTATCTGAAACTGCGCACAAAGTTTGCCTGCAACACTCCCACATCAAACACATTACCCCCCTCCCCCTCTGCGTTCCCACATGCATGAAACACACACAAGCAGGCAGATACTCACGCAATGACGCATGCAAGGTGCGCGCGCAAGCACACACACACACACACACACCCGCAAACACACACATATATACACACATACACATAAATACACATACACAAACACACACAAGCACAAATACGCAAACACACATACAAAAACACATGCAACTCACACACACACACACACACACACACACACACTGAGTGCACTGTACGCGGTACTTCCCTCTGTACCAAGTATTACCCACCTGCTCTCAGGAAAGTCAAGAGGAGCTGCAGGTTGTCTGACAATCTGCTGTTCTTACCCAAGACAGTGGATGGCGCTCGCAACCAGTCAGGGGAAAAAAACAAACACTGAAAACAAAGCAAAAAAAAAAAAAAAACTTTCTTTGTCCCCTAAACTTTTCGTTTTCTCAATTTAAAAAAAAAACTGCCATCGGTTACTCAACATATTTTTTTTAAATTATTTCTCTCATATTGTTGTATTCTCTCCTGCAATAATAAACTTTCAATTCACGATTCTAATCTTTATCTTGTAACGAACGCGAAAAAAAAATCGCTTCATGCAAATGACCAATTTCCTAGGATGGCCAATTCGCGTTCCAGACCTCTGATTGGTCGAAACATCGTCGTAAAAAACAATTTTCTCCCCATTTACACTGGAAACTGGTCTGGTTCTCACTTGTTTCCTCATTTTTGGGAGTTGTATTTATAGACTCAAACCCCCGTTTTTTATATTTAAATTCCATAGGGGTTGTAAAGTTTTAGTTGGTTTAATGTATGGCATAAAACACTGGGTCCTGTTTTACTTTATTTGCGATTTATTGAATAATTTCCATTACTCTTTTTTCCGCACTTATCCGAAGAACTGGAAATGCGAGAGAAAAAAAATTGTGAAGTAGATTTATTTTTTCTATTTGCCATAACGACAGCTTTTGAAGTTTTTGTGAGACTGAGTTGTTGGTGACAGCAACAGCAGTGGTGGTGACAGCAACAGCAGTGGTGGTGACAGCAACAGCAGTGGTGGTGGTGACAGCAACAGCAGTGGTGGTGACAGCAACAGCAGTGGTGGTGACAGCAACAGCAGTGGTGGTGACAGCAACAGCAGTGGTGGTGACAGCAACAGCAGTGGTGGTGGTGGCCGCAGCAGTGGTGGTGGCAGCAACAGCAGTGGTGGTGGCCGCAGCAGTGGTGGTGGTGGCAGCAACAGCAGTGGTGGTGGCCGCAGCAGTGGTGGTGGCAGCAACAGCAGTGGTGGTGGCCGCAGCAGTGGTGGTGGCAGCAACAGCAGTGGTGGTGGCCGCAGCAGTGGTGGTGGTGGCAGCAACAGCAGTGGTGGTGGCCGCAGCAGTGGTGGTGGCAGCAACAGCAGTGGTGGTGGCCGCAGCAGTGGTGGTGGTGGCAGCAACAGCAGTGGTGGTGGCCGCAGCAGTGGTGGTGGTGGCAGCAACAGCAGTGGTGGTGGCCGCAGCAGTGGTGGTGGTGGCAGCAACAGCAGTGGTGGTGGCCGCAGCAGTGGTGGTGGTGGCAGCAACAGCAGTGGTGGTGGCCGCAGCAGTGGTGGTGGCAGCAACAGCAGTGGTGGTGGGGGCCGCAGAGGTGGTGGTGGCAGCAACAGCAGTGGTGGTGGTGGCAGCAACAGCAGTGGTGGTGGCCGCAGCAGTGGTGGTGGTGGCAGCAGTGGTGGTGGTGGCAGCAACAGTAGTGGTGGTGGCCGCAGCAGTGGTGGTGACAGCAACAGCAGTGGTGGTGGCCGCAGCAGTGGTGGTGGTGACAGCAACAGCAGTGGTGGTGGCCGCAGCAGTGGTGGTGGCCGCAGCAGTGGTGGTGGTGACAGCAACAGCAGTGGTGGTGGCCGCAGCAGTGGTGGTGGCCGCAGCAGTGGTGGTGGTGGCAGCAACAGCAGTGGTGGTGACAGCAACAGCAGTGGTGGTGGCCGCAGCAGTGGTGGTGGCCGCAGCAGTGGTGGTGGTGGCAGCAACAGCAGTGGTGGTGGCCGCAGCAGTGGTGGTGGTGGCAGCAACAGCAGTGGTGGTGGCCGCAGCAGTGGTGGTGGTGGCAGCAACAGCAGTGGTGGTGGTGGCAGCAACAGCAGTGGTGGTGGCAGCAACAGCAGTGGTGGTGGTGGCAGCAACAGCAGTGGTGGTGGCCGCAGCAGTGGTGGTGGTGGCAGCAGTGGTGGTGGTGGCAGCAACAGCAGTGGTGGTGGCCGCAGCAGTGGTGGTGGTGGCAGCAACAGCAGTGGTGGTGGCCGCAGCAGTGGTGGTGGTGGCAGCAACAGCAGTGGTGGTGGCCGCAGCAGTGGTGGTGGCCGCAGCAGTGGTGGTGGTGGCAGCAACAGCAGTGGTGGTGGCCGCAGCAGTGGTGGTGGCCGCAGCAGTGGTGGTGGCCGCAGCAGTGGTGGTGGCAGCAACAGCAGTGGTGGTGGCCGCAGCAGTGGTGGTGGTGGCAGCAACAGTGGTGGCAGCTATAATAGCAGCAATAACACCAGCAGCACTGGTGGCTGCAACAGCATTGGTGGTGGCAACAGCAGCAGCAGCGATGACAGCAACAGCAGTGGTGGTGGCAACAGCAGTGGTGGTGGCAACAGCAGCAGTAGTGACAGTAGCAGCACTGGTGTCAGCAGCAGCGATGACAGTAACAGCACTGGTGGTGGCAACAGCAGTGGTGGTGGCAGCAGCAGCGGTAGTGGCAGTAGCAGCACTAGTGGTGGCAGCAGCGATGACAGCAACAACAGCGGTGGTGGCAACAGCAGCAGTAGTGACACTAGCAGCACTGGTGTCAGCAGCAGCGATGACAGCAACAGCAGTGGTGGTAGCAACAGCAGTGGTGGTGGCAACAGCAGCAGTAGTGACAGTAGCAGCACTGGTGTCAGCAGCAGCGATGACAGTAACAGCAGTTGTGGCAACAGCAGCAGCAGTAGTGACAGTAGCAGCACTGGTGGTGGCAGCAGCAGCAGCGATGACAGCAACAGCAGTGGTGGTGGCAGCAGCAGCAGTAGTGACAGTAGCAGTACTGGTGGTGGCAGCAGCAGCAGCAGCGATGACAGTAACAGCAGTGGTGGTGGCAGCAGCAGCAGTAGTGACAGTAGCAGTACTGGTGGTGGCAGCAGCAGCAGCGATGACAGCAACAGCAGTGGTGGTGGCAACAGCAGCAGTAGTGACAGTAGCAGCACTGGTGGTGGCAGCAGCAGCAGCGATGACAGTAACAGCAGTGGTGGTGGCAGCAGCAGCAGTAGTGACAGTAACAGCAGTTGTGGTGGCAGCAGCAGCAGTAGTGACAGTAACAGCAGTGGTGGTGGCAGCAGCAGCAGTAGTGACAGTAGCAGCACTGGTGGTGGCAGCAACAGCAGCGATGACAGCAACAGCAGTGGTGGTGGCAGCAGCAGCAGTAGTGACAGTAACAGCAGTTGTGGTGGCAGCAGCAGCAGTAGTGACAGTAACAGCAGTGGTGGTGGCAGCAGCAGCAGTAGTGACAGTAACAGCAGTTGTGGTGGCAGCAGCAGCAGTAGTGACAGTAACAGCAGTGGTGGTGGCAGCAGCAGCAGTAGTGACAGTAACAGCAGTTGTGGTGGCAGCAGCAGCAGTAGTGACAGTAACAGCAGTGGTGGTGGCAGCAGCAGCAGTAGTGACAGTAGCAGCACTGGTGGTGGCAGCAACAGCAGCGATGACAGCAACAGCAGTGGTGGTGGCAGCAGCAGCAGTAGTGACAGTAACAGCAGTTGTGGTGGCAGCAGCAGCAGTAGTGACAGTAACAGCAGTGGTGGTGGCAGCAGCAGCAGTAGTGACAGTAACAGCAGTTGTGGTGGCAGCAGCAGCAGTAGTGACAGTAACAGCAGTGGTGGTGGCAGCAGCAGCAGTAGTGACAGTAGCAGCACTGGTGGTGGCAGCAACAGCAGCGATGACAGCAACAGCAGTGGTGGTGGCAGCAGCAGCAGTAGTGACAGTAACAGCAGTTGTGGTGGCAGCAGCAGCAGTAGTGACAGTAGCAGCACTGGTGGTGGCAGCAACAGCAGCGATGACAGCAACAGCAGTGGTGGTGGCAGCAGCAGCAGTAGTGACAGTAGCAGCACTGGTGGTGGCAGCAACAGCAGCGATGACAGCAACAGCAGTGGTGGTGGCAGCAGCAGCAGTAGTGACAGTAGCAGCACTGGTGGTGGCAGCAACAGCAGCGATGACAGTAACAGCCGTGGTGGCAGCAGCAGCTATAACAACAACAACAACAACAAATTAAAAGCGACTGATACCATTGACGCGCTAAGCCCATAGGAAGACTGAACTAGAGCGGTCTGTTACAGCACATCTGTGACCACAGATATAACACTATCTGATAGCATATAACAAAGTATAACTTACAATATATATTACATTATATGTAAATACACATAAGTGTATTTTATAGTATATATCACAGTAAATAATATCTGGAAGTTACTTGGATACTGGAATCAATTTCTGAGGTCACCACCCCCGCAAACCGGTCCGAAAAGAGGTTTCCTGGTTGACAGCCTGATCAACAAAGCTGTTAGTGGCAGCCTCACACAGTCCAACAGAGGCCCCACAGTTCGGCTGATAAGGAACTCATTAAAAGTACTTATTAAATTTCCTCTTGAAGACAGCCAGGCATTTTTTGGCCTTCTCCATAATGTACGAAGGAAGGTGTTGAACGGTCTTGGTCCTTTTACACTTATTCTCACTTGGCCCTCACTACACCCTTCCTTATCGCTTGCGAGTCTATTGTAATCATCATTTTCTTTGTGTTTGTGATAGCAACTCTTTTGTGGGTCGTGAGCGTGAGATCCTCTGACATTATCACTCCTCTCTCCTTCACACTGCTCTTCCGCTCTCTTGAGTGTCCTCAGCTTTTTGTTCTTCCTTCTACTATTTAATTTTTTATTTTTTTTTTCACAGATTAATAAATTTCTTGTACGTGAGCGTCACATTTTCTGTGGTTTATGAAACCTTGCAGATCTGCAGTGTCCTCGGTATCTTTCATTTGTTGTATGAGGAAGCGCTAAACCCCTAGGAGTCATTAAGGCCACTTGAGGAAATGTAAGGCAGAGTCGATCCTAAGAGAGAAAGGATGGCTCCAGCTCTCTGGATCAAGAACCCTCCATCGTCATCAACGGAGTGTCTTCAATAAATATTTTTTCCACTTTAAAATGAACTAGTTGTGGTGACGGTGAGGGGTGCTTAGTACAACATTATGAGGGAGGGGGAGCGGGGAGAAAGGGGGGAGCGGGGAGAAAGGGGGTAGCGGGGAGAAAGGGGGCAGCGGGGAGAAAGGGGGGAGCGGGGAGAAAGGGGGAGAGGGGAGAATTATTATTATAATCAAGGGGGAAGCGCTAAACCCGGAGGATTATACAGCGCCTGGGGGGAGATGTGGAAGGCATTCAGGCTTAATTCGGGGAACTGGAGGAGAGGGGAGAAAGGGGGCAGCGGGGAGAAAGGGGGGAGAGGGAAGAAAGTGGAGGGGAGAAAGGGGGGGGGCGGGGTGTTACACTGTCTACTAAACCTCTTCCTTGCGTAGGGAGTGATTTCTGTGTGCAGATTCAGGACCAATTCCTCTAGGATTTTCCAGCTGTAAATTATAATACATCTTACTTGCCTGCTTTCAAAGGAGGAACTTCACTCGTTCCCTGTAATTTAGACGCTTGACTGAATTTATGCGAGAAGGTTCTCTGTGCATTCTTTAAGTCTGCAATTTCGCCTGCCTTAAAAGGGGCTTTTAATGTACAGTAATATTTCCGCCTAGAGAGAACAACTTAAAGATGGCCGTCATTGGCTCCGTATCTCATGTTTTGAATTTTCTTTTTATCCTGCCACTTTCCTCGCGGTGTTGAAAATAACATTGTTGTGACCCATGAAAGTGAGAGTGACATTATCATTCCATTCCTAAGTCCTCTAATAAATTATTGAGTCAGCTGTAAAATATAAAAAAAAAATGGTGGATGAATTAATTTTCACTTTTTTTTTAATTAACATGTGATGCAAACATACATAGCAACTCTTCTCAATAAGAGACGAATAAAATAATCCTATAGAACCATTCACTAAAATCCTGGTCACCCGTATCTCCACTAGACACAGAAAACACAACCAAAACTGTCGCGGTAGTTGCAGAGTGACTTCGTATGAAAGTATGAATGAAAGGACAAGTATGGATGAAAGAACAAGTATGGATGAAAGAACAAGTATGGATGAAAGAACAAGTATGGATGAAAGAACAAGTACGGATGAAAGGACAAGTATGGATGAAAGGACAAGTATGGATGAAAGAACAAGTACGGATGAAAGGACAAGTATGGATGAAAGGACAAGTATGGATGAAAGGACAAGTATGGATGAAAGAACAAGTATGGATGAAAGGACAAGTATGGATGAAAGGACAAGTATGGATGAAAGGACAAGTATGGATGAAAGGACAAGTATGGATGAAAGGACAAGTATGGATGAAAGAACAAGTATGGATGAAAGGACAAGTATGGCTGAAAGAACAAGTATGGATGAAAGAACAAGTATGGATGAAAGGACAAGTATGGATGAAAGAACAAGTAGAGATAAAAGTATGGTTAAAAGGACAAGTGCATACACTTAGCACATCTTTACTGGATACTTTTCGGTCGTGGGACCAAGGTCCCAGGACCGAAACGGATCCAATAAAGATGTGCGAAGAGTATGTACTTGCGTCCTCTCATCTGTTCATATGGTTTTCGAGCCCTCCAAGAGATCTGAGTTTAATATGAACAAATCCTACAGAGAAAAACACGACCGCAATCGGTGTTGGACACGACCTCCTCCCACACCTTGTCAGTCTGAACCTCCCACACCTAGTCAGTCTGAACCTCCCACACCCGTCAGTATGAACCTCCCACCCCTGAATATCACCCAAGTTTCACCTTCCCACTAAAAAACTCGGATATCTCTTTTGCAGCTTCTCTGGATCTTCCGCTGATGGGTTCTTCACACTTCAATCTTATATATATTAAATGTACAGAGAAAGACTTACACATTAACCAAAAAACTAAACCAGCAAACTGCATTTATTTACTGTACATTATCGTGCATCGCAGCATCGTCCGTGGTGACTCAAAAAACACAAATATACCAGCAAAGTTTTCCATTTAGCAAATTAAAGTATGATTATCAATATTTTATTGTTGAAATTTCATCTACTCAAATATAGAAGAATGAAGAGTCCAAGCCGAGTACAACACAGGAATCAGGAAGATCATTTCTTCCAGTCAGCGGCACAATTAAAAGACTCTGGAACAACCACGTCAGACGACCCATCACTTAAACTTTATACTTCGTCAGGACAAACGAACATCCAAAAAAATATATGAAGAGGATTTATGTCAAGCAGGTGAGCGGATTTAATCTATACAGGTAGAGCGTTGTTGTTGTTGTTGTTAACGGGATGAAAGGATTAACCGAAATGAATTAATTTTTTATTACCAAATAAATATTTATTGTGCTCGCATCGAGCGGAATGAAATTTATTCTCATTGTGGGACATTTTTTTCTCAAAATTAGGAATTAATTATTTAAGCCCTCGAGATGAAGTGATTTCAAAAAACACACACACACACACACACACACACACACACACACACACACACACACGAGGCGGGGCCAGGAGCTATGAATCGACCCCTGCAACCACAATTAGGTGAGTACACACACACACACAATCAGCAGCTGTCAGCGTCATTTCTAACTCAAAAAAATAGTTTAAATTTTTAATTCCAAATAAAGTTTTATATATTTTTTTCAGGTTCACCTCAAAATGTTCGACTATTGTCACCGAGTCGTTACACGAGGGATCATAAAAGTGAGTCTGGGGAATTAAAAACCAACTTTGAGGGGAATTAATGGCATGCGTCCAGGGATTCAGTGACGTATGTCAGAAGACTGGAGGAAAAAAACGTATCTTTGGAGGCAATTACATACGTACGCTGATATATTCACAAATGTACTTCGGGGGAAATCAAGAACGTGTTCCGGATGAGTGGACGTGATGGGGTATCGAGCCCTCTTTGTTCCCCCCCCCCAGCAAGGTCAGATAAGGATACACTCAACATCTTCTCCCCCACCTCATTCTTTCCCCTCCCCTTCCCTTCGTACACATCCCCTATTCATCCCTTACTGATAACATCGTGCTTGTAATGGTGGTGATGACTCTCCCCTCACACCAAGGGAAAGGAGGAATTGAAAGGGAGAGAAAGAGAATAGGAGAGAATTGGAAGGAGGCGAAGGAGGAGTTATTAAAATGAAATAAAACATAGGGGGTAAAAGAAATGGGGTAGAAAAGGGGACAAAGGAGTGAGAAGATAGGAGAGAGAAGAGCGAATGAGATGTGAGAGAGAGAGAACGGGGATAAGTAGATGGGAGGGAACAGTCGTCGGAAGAGAAGATAGACAGTGAGTGGAGGAAAGAGGAGAAGTGGAAGTAAAATATAAGAAGAGACAGTGAAGAAAAGGTAAAGGGATGAACAAAGAATTAGGAGGAAGAAACAGAAGGACGAGGAAAAGAAGTTTACAGAAATGGGATGAAATGAGAAAAGTGTGAAGAGTAGAAAGATAAAGAAGAGGAAGGAGAAGGGCGAAATGGAGAGAATAAATCATGGGTAAAATAAAATAAATAGTGAAAGCAGGAGGAGAAAAAAAGGAGAGACGAAAAAAGGGGAAAGTAAGGAAGCTAAAGGAAAAGAGGAAGGGGGGGAGGCATGGAGAATGAAAGATGAATGACAGCTATGCTATAGAGAGTGAGAATTCTCAGCACAGTCTACCTGGTCTACACCTCCCAAATATTTACTCACTGGCAGGCAGACAGAGACGTGAAATATTCGTGTCTAGAAACCTCTCAGCACACAAGAGCTCACATATTTATTTCCGACAACCCGACTGACATCAAATCAAAATATACACGAGTTATAAACCAAATTAAAATTCTTTATCAGAGACAAAAAACTAATATATATATATATATATATATATATATATATATATATATATATATATATATATATATATATATATATATATATATATATATGCAAAACAACCACTGTGAAAGACTAGAGAAATTCCAATCGCTTTCGTGACTACTCACATTATCATAGTTCCTTGATAATGTGAGTAGTCATGAAAGCGCTTGGAATTTCTCTAGTCTTTCACAGTGGTTATTTTGCATATTCTGAAATCACCTGTTCACTGTGATCTTATTGCATATATATATATATATATATATATATATATATATATATATATATATATATATATATATATATATATATGTCGTGCCGAATAAGTAAAATTGATTAATTAGTGAGAATTCGTTTAAAATTAAGTCCTTTCTAATTTTTTTTTCTTATACGTTTAAAGATACATTTTTTTCATTAATATTAATGTAAAAATTGATAATTTTGTACCAAAAGAACCTTAGAAAACTTATGTAACCTTATTATAACAAGCGTAATTTAATTTAGCCTAATCCAAATAAATATATTTTAGGTAAGTTTACAGTAATTTAATAGTAAACAAAATGAAATGTTTTTTCGTTAGGTTCAGAAAGATTTTTGTGAAATTATTGCATACACAAATTTTAGCTTAACTTATTCGGCAAAAAGAGCGTTGCTATTTAAAGCAGAATCGCAGGTTTTACCTATTCGGCACGACATTATATATATATATATTATATATATATATATATATATATATATATATATATATATATATATATATATATATATATATATATATATATATATATATAAATTTGAATTAGACAAAACTCCGACATATATTTGATCAAACTTAATTAGAAAAAAAGAAAGCTGTGTTATCTTCAAATAAAAAATTGACTAATTTTGGACATGATTCCCTCAGTTGTGTCTTACCTAAGACCACCTTCCTTCCTGAGTGTCTCGTGTACACAGTGACGACAACACTCTCTCACACACCATCCATAACAGCCCGCTTGACCTCAAACTTCCGACACAAACGTTACAAGCAAAACTTCCGTCACAAACGTCACAAGCAAAACTTCCGTCACAAACGTCACAAGCAAAACTTCCGTCACAAACGTCACGAATGAAAGTCTCAACACGAGCACTTGAATTATTATAATCAAAAAGAAGCGCTAAGCCACAAGGGCTATACAGCGCTGCGTGAGCACTTGAAGCAAGTTTTAACACGAATGACAAGTACAAACAAAAAGTTCCAACACACGAACTACAAAAGACAAGTTCTGTCGTGAACATTGCAGTTGTTCTATCAGAAACATTTATCATTCACACCCGACACGCAACATTCCTTGCAGGATTAACACACACGGAACAAACAAAACGGAGTAACAGAAACAACGAAACAGAATAAAGAGGGACCAAGGAAGTGACAGAACCAAGAGAGCAAAGTAGCAAAAACAGGAAGAGGGAAACGGAACAGAGAAAAGAAGGAAGTAAGAAAAACGAGAACGAGAGCAGAGATGAGCCAAGGAAATGACAAGAACAGAGCGAAACGAAACGAAGATGAAGTATGGAAGAGAACAAAGACAGGAAGACAAGGAAGGAGAACAAAGGAAGACTGATGAATAGTCTTGACATTATTTAAAATTCATGAGTTAGTATTACATAAAGAAATGGGCCATTTACAGGTAGAACCATTTACAGGATTTTTAAGCCAACTGAAGAATTAGTTGAACCATTTACGGGAATAGTAGAACTATTTACTTAAATAGGATTTTGGAGTTATATACAGAATTGGTACAGCCATTTACATTGTTGGTAGAACCATTTACAGGATTGGTAGAGCCATTTGCAGGATTGGTAAAATGAACATCAAAATGGTATACAATACCGACAGGTTGGTAGGTAAGACACATAGGCAACAGTTAGGCAACTTTATTCCGAAACGTTTCGCCTACACAGTAGGCTTCTTCAGTCGAATACATCTCTACTGTTCCTGCCTACTTTCTGTATTCGACTGAAGAAGCCTACTGTGTAGGCGAAACGTTTCGGAATAAAGTTGCCTAGCTGTTGCCTATGTGTCTTACCTACCAACCTGTCGGTATTGTATACCATTTTGATGTTCATCTTGTCAGACACTGCAACACATGGCCTCTTGGTACAGAAAACACCTTGGACAACCCTTTCAAGTGAGAACTGTTGGATCTGAGAGGGACCTGACCTCTCAGTGGCTATATTATCACTACTACTACTACTCTGCACCTCTCCTTCCGACAGTATTTAAGTCTCCGCACTGTCGCTTGATCTTCAGATAGTTCCTGACTATGGAACTGAACTTCTCCAGGCTGAGGGACTGACAACCTCAAATTCTACGACTTCAAGGGTGATGGACTGATTACGCGAAACGTTTCGGAATAAAGTTGCCTAACTGTTGCCTATGTGTCTTACCTACCAGGATTGGTAAAGTAATTTTCAGGATTGGTAGAGCCATTTCCAGGACTGGTAGCACCATTTACAGAAATGGTAAAACCATTGACAGATATGGGGAAAACTTGATTTTAAAGTAATTTGAAGAATTGGTAGAACCATTTACAAGATTGGTAGAACTACAGAAATGGTAGAGCCATTTTTAAGATTGGTAAAACCATTTACAGGATTAACAGAACAATTTACAGGAATGGTAGAACCATTTACAGGAGTAGTAGAATCATTTACAGAAATGATAGAGTATTTACAGAATTGGTAGAGCCATTTAAAGGAATGATAGAACCTTTAACAAGATTATCAGAGCCTTTTACAGGATTGGTAGAGCTATTTACAGGACTGATAGATCCATTTAAAGAAGTAATGTAATCGATTTACAGAACTGATAAAGCCATTAACAGGACTAGTAAAAAGCCTTTTTTTTTCAAGAAATTTGGTGCAGATGGCATACATTGCAAGTGAGAGCTCACGTGTGCAAGGAAATTGAAAACTCAAAGCCAAGTATAACTTCCTTTCCACAGCTTCGGAGTAAGGTATGATAATCCAAGATCATAACGTTAAGAGGAGGGCCCAAGAGCTGTCCCTCAGGGCTCTCAAACTCAGTGAGATAATTCACACAAATCGTCACATAAACAAGATCACCACACTAACTCATCAAGATCACACAAACTCAACAAGATCATCACACAAACTCAACAATATCACCACAAACTCAAGATCATCACAAAGTCTCAATTAGGTAATTTATCTACAGTTATGCCCCCCACACAACACCATCAGCGCCGGATAAGCACAGGAATAATGACAAAAGGCTTCACTTGCGAGTCAATTTTGGCGTGTCTTACACGGTGAAAAATAAACAAACCATTATCATACCTGAGAAAATGGCCCTGACGACCCAATTCGTCAAACATACAACACACACACACACACACACACACACACACACACACACACACACACACACACACCTGACATTGGCTGACTTGTGTAAACACGAGACACTTAGCCAGGGAATTGTGTTGGGAAGGGGAGGGGGACAACTGTCTTCTTACCTGCATTAGTGGTAAGACATGTACGCAACAGTATGGGTCTCTAGATGGACGAGACGGACGTTTCGCTTACTCGGCAGATTTCGTCAGTCGAAATGCAGAGGACCCAGCAGAGGTGGTGGAGTTGAAGATGCGAGGTGATCAGTCCCTCGGTGTTGGTGTAGCTACTCGTTGTCAAAGGCACTTGTCGAGACGCACTTGACCTGCTTTCTTTTTTTGTGTGTGTGTTTGTTTTCACATTCGTAGTTTCCATGAATGTACAAGAGGATAATCGTATAACTCAGATTACTTCTCATTTTCTCTGGCAAAACAAATTACCAACACCACCAGGCAGCTATGAGAACGATGGAGAGGGGAGGATGAGGTAAATAGGGGAGAGGGATAATGAGAAAATTAAGAAAAGAGGCTGGAGAAAGAGAGATAAAAAAAAGGAGAGCGATTACGAGTTTGATACTGTCAAGGAAGAAAAAAAGGGGTAGAAGGTAAAGGGAGAGTAGGAGGTAATGGGAGAGGTAGGCGGTAATGGGAGAGGTAGGCGGTAATGGGAGAGGTAGGAGGTGGCAATGAGTGAAAGCGGTGGGGTAGTGTTTATATTGGTAAGCAGGGCATGGGAAAACGTGAGGGTTGAGGTAGGTATTAAAGTGACGGGGAGAAAGCATGGGCTGGGAGGAGACGTGAGGACGTAGAGAGGGGAAAGAGCCCTGAGCTCAGCCATTTGATAAATTCCCCTCCCCCTCCCACCCCTCACCCCCATTCCTCCTGAGCTGTCATGTTAGTAAACAAGAATCAGCTGACTCATGATACAAGTGGTGAATAGGCCATGCTACTGGTGCTGCTGCTGGAGTTGCTGTTACTGGTGTTGCTGTTGATGCTGCTACTGCTGCTGTCAGGTGGTGCAGGTGTTAGTGCTTCTGCTGGTTGTTTTGTTGTTGTTGTTGTTGCTGCTGCTGTTGCTGCTGTCATTCTTGGTGGTGCTACTGCTGCAACTGCTGGTGCTATTGTTACTACAGCTGCTGATGCTACTGTTACTATGGCTGCTGAAGTTACTGTTACTATAGCTGTTGATGCTGCTGTTACTATAGCTGGTGGTGCTGTTGCTACAACTGTTGGTGCTACTGTTACTACCGCTGCAACTGTTGGTGCTACTGATACTACAGATGCTGCTGTTGCTACAGCAGGTGCTGCTGCTGCTAGTGCTGCAACTCTTGGTTCTGCTGTTACTACTGCTGGTGCTTTTGGTGCTGCTACTGCTGGTGCTTTTGGTGCTGCTACTGCTGCAACTGTTGGTGCTGTTACTACCGCTGGTGCTGCTGCAGCTATTGCTACCATTGGCGCTGCTGCTGCTGCTGCGGCTGGTACTGGATACATTAATTCAACTTCAAGGTGATACACTACGGAACTATTTGTATACATTTGCCGCTGATTGAGAAAGTTCATACGAACTTGACCCGCGATCGTAAATAAAACTTGTTTTGACTACAAAAACATTTCGACGAGTTTGATTATGTTATTCCTGATCCAATAAATACGAGACAAATAGTAGAAATGAGACCAGCAGAGAGAGAGAGAGAGAAATGTTGAGAAGCAGATGTTAATACCGATGCCACTACACATTTGGTGTATATCGACGCCATCTGTGGACAAAATTCCTTGACGTGAAGATTGTTGTTATTACAGCAGGGGACTAACAGGGATACCAACAGGGCAGACCAACTGCAGGACCAACGGGGAGACCTACGGGGAAGACCAACAGGACATACCAACAGGGAGACCAGCAGGGATACAGAGCGATCAACAGGCCAGTCCAAAAAGAAGACCAACAGGCCAGACCAACAGGCCAGACCAACAGGGAGATCAACAAAGATATAAACAGGGATACCAACAGCGATATCAAGAAGCAATAAAAATGTATTTAGACAAAAAAACGAGGACAGGGAATATACAGGTGAGCGAACATTAGGACAAGTTTATTAGAAAAAGCTTCGGTCTTGGCACCTTGATTAAGACCACGACCGAAACGTCTTCTAAGTGTGCTAGCGCTTGCTCACTTGTCTTTTTAAATCAGTAAGTGGTATCTATCACCAAGCTTAATACCACAAGAAAGTGTTGGTAAGTGGCTACCAGAACGTTGTTCTAAGGAGACTATATTTTCTAAAAGAATTTGAAATAATTTGAATTAGAAATGTGACTTTTGAAAGAGATCCTGAAAGAGGAGGTGAAGGGTGCTACAACCACTCTCAACTTGCTACATTAATATAACAAACTAAACACTGAGGACGTCAATACGTCAAAATCTACACGCAGACATATACACGCGTGCGGGGATACAGTGTAAAACCAAACACCGCGATCACCTGTACCTGTAAAGAGGTACGCTTCCGCAGGACGGACGGACACACACACACACACACACACACACACACACACACACACACACACACACACACACACACACACACACACAGAGCGAAGAGGCTCAGCGAGCTAGATACCTCAAAGGCGATGGGGCCGGATAACATCTCTCCCTGGGTCGTGAGCAGAGGCGCTATGTGTGCCTCTAACAACAATCTTCAACACATCTATCGAAATAGGGCAACTACCTGAGGTATGGAAGTCAGCAAATACACGTAGTCCCAATTTTTAAAAAAGGAAATAGACACGAAGCATTAAACTACAGACCAGTGTCACTGGCATGCATAGCATGAAAAGTCATGTAGAAGACTATCAGTAGAAGGGTGGTGGAGCACCTAGAAAGGAATAAACTTATCAGCGACAGCCAGCACGGTTTCAGGGATGGGAAGTCCTGTGTCAAAAACCTACTGGAGTTCTATGAGAGGGTGACGACAGAGAGGAAGGGGGGTAGATTGCGTTTTCATGTACTGCAAGAAGGCTTTTGACACAGTTCCACACAAGATATTAGTGCATAAGCTGGAGGTCCAGGCAGGTATAACAGGGAAGGCAATGCAATGGATTAAGGAATACCTGTCGAGAAGACAACAGAAAGTTGTCAGAGAGGGCGCCTGTTACGAGCGGGGTTCCATAGGGGTCAGTCCTAGGACCGGTGTTGTTTCTGGTGTTTGTGAACAACATAAAGGAAGAAATAGACACAGAAGTATCCTTGTTTGTAGATGATGTGAAGTTGATGAGAAGAATTCAGCCGGACGAGGGCCAGGCAGAACTACAAACAAATCTGGACAGGCTGCAGGCCTGGTGTAGAAACTGGCTCCTGGAGTTCAACTCCACCAAGTGCAAAGTCATGAAGATTGGGGAAGGGCAAAGAAGACCGCAGACGGAGTACAGTCTAGGGGGGCCAGATACTACAAACCTCACTCAAGGAAAAGGATCTTGGGATGAGTATAACAACGGGCACATCTCCTGAAGCGCACATCAACCAAATAACTGCTGCAGCACATGGGCGACTACTAAACCTAAGAATGGCATTCTGACATCTCAAGAAGGAATCGATCAGAACCCTGCACACTGTGTATGTCAGGCATGCATTGGAATATGCAGCACCAGTTTGGAACCCACATCTAGCCAATCATGTAAGGAAATTACAGAAAGTGCAAAGGTTTGCAACAAGACTTTTCCCGGAGCTAAGGAGCATGTCGTTCTAGGAGAGGTTAAAGGAAATCGACCTGACGACACTGGAGGACAGGAGAGATAGGGATATGATAACGACATATATAATACTGAGAGGAACTTACAAGGTGGACAGAGACAGGATGCTCCAGAGATGCGACACAGAAGCAAAGGGTCATAACTGGAAGTTGAAGACTCAGATGAATCACAGGGATGTTAAGAAGCATTTCTTCAGTCACAGAGTTGTCAGGAAGTGGAATAGGCTGGTAAGGAAGTGGAGGCAGGATCCAAACATAGCTTTAAGAAGAGGTATGATAAAGCTCATGGAGCAAGAATAATGGCCTTGTAGCGATCAGTGAAGAGGCGGTGCCAGGAGCCGTGACTCGACCCCCTGCAACCATAACTAGGTGAGCACATACACAGACACACACACACACAAGGAAAAGGATCTTATGGTGAGTATAATGCCGATCACATCTCCTGAGGCGCACATCAACCAGATAACTGCTGAAGCATATGGGCGCCTGGCAAACTTGAGAATAGCGTTCCAGTACTCAGTAAGGAATCGTTCAAGACTCTGTACACCGTGTATGTCAGGCCCATACTGGAGTATGCAGAACCAGTTTGGAACCCACACCTGGTCAACCACGTCATGAAATTAGAGAAAGTGCAAAGGTTTGAAACAAGACTAGTTCCAGAGCTAAGGGTAATGCTCTACGAAGAAATGTTAAGGGAAATCAGCCTGCCGACACTGGAGGACAGGAGGGTTGAGGGAGATATGATAACGACATACAAAATACTGCAAGGAATTGACAAGGTGGACAGAGGATGTTCCAGAGATGGGACACAGAAACATGGGGTCACAATTGGAAGTTAAGGATTCAGATGAGTCAAAGAGATGCTAGGAAGTATTTCTTTAGTCACAGAGCTGTCAGGAAGTGAAACAGTCAAGCAAGTGACGAGAATTGATAAAGTTCATAGAGCAGAGAGACAGAGGACCCAGTAGTAATCAGTGAAGAGGTGGAGTCAGGACCTATGACCCGACCCCTCACACCCAACACACACATACACACTAACACTAATCAATGGCTCTAATGCTTAAATCCTCAACCGGGTGATAATCAATGCCGTGGACCAGCAAACAGGTGCAAACAGGTAGTAAACAAGGCGATCCAGTGGTTTGTCAAGAGTAATAATTCGTGCCATCATTTATGGTGGGTCCTGAGCCACCCAAGCCGGATACCGGGAAAATTGGCCGATTTATAAGGCTTTGTCGGGAATCATCACACTGGCCATTTTGAAAAGTCTAGCTGACCGTTCTTGCTGGGTGTGTGTGTGTGTGTGTGTGTGTGTGTGTGTGTGTGTGTGTGTGTGTGTGTGTGTGTGTGTGTGTGTGTACTCATCTATTTGTACTCACCTATTTGTGGTTGCAGGGGTCGAGTCACAGCTCCTGGCCCCGCCTCTTCGCTGATTGCTACTAGGTCCTCTCTCTCCCTGCCCCATGAGCTCTATCATACCTCGCCTTAAAACTATGTATGGTTCCTGTGTGTGTGTGTGTGTGTGTGTGTGTGTGTGTGTGTGTGTGTGTGTGTGTGTGTGTGTGTGTGTGTGTGTGTGTGTGTGTTGTGTGTGTTGTGTGTGTGTTGTGTGTGTGTGTTGTGTGTGTGTGTTGTGTGTGTGTTGTGTGTGTGTTGTGTGTGTGTTGTGTGTGTGTTGTGTGTGTGTTGTGTGTGTGTTGTGTGTGTGTTGTGTGTGACGTGTGTGTGACGTGTGTGTGACGTGTGTGTGACGTGTGAGTGTGTGTGTGTGACGTGTGAGTGTGTGTGTGACGTGTGTGTGTGACGTGTGTGTGTGTGTGTGTGTGTGTGTGTGTGTGTGTGACGTGTGTGTGTGTGTGTGACGTGTGTGTGTGTGTGTGACGTGTGTGTGTGTGTGTGACGTGTGTGTGTGTGTGATTGTGTGAGATGTGTGTGTGTGTGTGTGTGTGTGCGCGTACTAACCTATTTGTGATTGCAAGAGTCGATTCATAGCTCCTGGCCCCGCCTCTTCACTGATTGCTACTGGGTCCTCTCTCTCCCTGCTCCATGAGCTTTATCAAACCTCGCCTTAAAACTATGTATGGTTCCTGCCTCCACTACGTCACTTTCTAGGCTATTCCACTGCCTGATAACTCTATGACTGAAGAAATACTTCCTAACATCCCTTTGACTCATCTGAGTCTTCAACTTCCAATTGTTTCAGTGTTCCATCTCTCCAACATCCTGCTTTGTCCACAATGTCTATTCCGCGCATTATTTTATATGTCGTTATCATGTCTCCCCTGACCCTCCTGTCTTCCAGTGTCGTCTGGCCGATTTCCCTTAACCTTTCTTCGTAGGACAATCCCCTTAGCTCAGGAACTAGTCTTATTGCAAACCTTTGCACTTTCTCTAATTTCTTGACGTACTTGACCAGGTGTGGATTCCAAACTGGTGCTGCATACTCCAGTATGGGCCTAACGTAAATTGTGCACAGAGTCTTGAAAGATTCCTTACTGAGGTATCGGAACGCTATCCTTAGGTTTGCCAGACGCCCGTACGCTGCAGCAGTTATCTGATTGATGTGCGCCTCAGATGTGCTCGGTGTTATACTCACCCCAAGATCTTTTTCCTTGAGAGAGGTTTGCAGTCTTTGGCCACTTAGACTGTACTGTGTCTGCGGTCTTCTTTGCCCTTCCTCAATCTTCATGACTTTGCATTTGGCAGGGTTAAATTCTGGAAGCCAGTTGCTGGACCAGGCTTGTAGCCTGTCTAGGTCTCTTTGTAGTCCTGCCTGATCCTCAACCGATTTGATTCTCCTCATTAACTTCACATCATCTGCAAACAAGGACACTTCTGAGTCTATCCCTTCCGTTATGTCATTCACATATACCAAATACAGCACAGGTCCTAGGACTGACCCCTCCAAAACGACCCTGTTTTTCTAGACACCAGTGCCATTCCAGCCATCTCCTGCCAGGCACCGGAGACCCAGCCCTACTCTGACTCTGCTGCCACCAGCACATCTCGCTCCAGCACAACCTCATGCAGTACCTCTGCACATCACGCTCCAGAGTGGACGGGCCACTCAGCTCTGCTACCCCACCTCCTACTCCACCCTCCCAACCTCTTCCATTTTTCCATCCCTCCCCTCCCTCTTCCTTCCCACCCTCACCTACCCTCAGGTCAGAACTTCGCAAACCCCTGTGGAACCCCACTTGTCACAGGCGCCCACTCTGACACCTCGCCACGTACCATGACCCGTTGTTGCCTCCATGTCAGGTATTCTTTGATCCGCTGCAGTGCCTTTTCTGTTATGTGTGCCTGATCCTCTAGCTTTTGCAGTAACCTCTTGTGAGGAACTGTGTCGAAAGCCTTCTTGCAATCCAAGAAAATGCAGTCGATCCACCCCTCTCTCTCTTGTCTTACTTCTGTCACCTTGTCATAAAACTCCAGCAGGTTTGCGACACAGGATTTTCCTTCCCTCAAACCGTGCTGGTTGTCGATTATACACTTGTTTCTTTCCATGTGCTCCACCACTCTCCTCCTGATCTTCTCCATGACTTTGCATACTATACACGTTAGTGACACAGGTCTGTAGTTTAGTGCCTCATGTCTGTCTCCATTTTTAAAAATAGGGACTACATTTGCCATCTTCATACCTCTGAATACTATGTATTCAAAGCTCAGAACCATGTGAACACTGGCACCGAGGGGTCTTTCATATGTGATGTCCTCAATATTTGCACTGCTTAAGGTGAATACTATGTCCAGTCTCACTGGTTCATCCTTTCCTCTCCTCTCTCTGGTAGTGTGCCTTACGTGTTGGTACATGTGTGTGTGTGTGTGTGTACTCACCTAGTTGTACTCACCTAGTTGAGGTTGCGGGGGTCGAGTCCGAGCTCCTGGCCCCGCCTCTTCACTGATCGCTACTAGGTCACTCTCCCTGAGCCGTGAGCTTTATCGTACCTCTGCTTAAAGCTATGTATGGATCCTGCCTCCACTACATCGCTTCCCAAACTATTCCACTTACTGACTACTCTGTGGCTGAAGAAATACTTCCTAACATCCCTGTGATTCATCTGTGTCTTTAGCTTCCAACTGTGTCCCCTTGTTACTGTGTCCAATCTCTGGAACATCCTGTTTTTGTCCACCTTGTCAATTCCTCTCAGTATTTTGTATGTCGTTATCATGTCCCCCCTATCTCTCCTGTCCTCCAGTGTCGTCAGGTTGATTTCCCTTAACCTCTCCTCGTAGGACATACCTCTTAGCTCTGGGACTAGTCTTGTTGCAAACCTTTGCACTTTCTCTAGTTTCTTTACGTGCTTGGCTAGGTGTGGGTTCCAAACTGGTGCCGCATACTCCAATATGGGCCTAACGTATACGGTGTACAGGGTCCTGAACGATTCCTTATTAAGATGTCGGAATGCTGTTCTGAGGTTTGCTAGGCGCCCATATGCTGCAGCAGTTATTTGGTTGATGTGCGCTTCAGGAGATGTGCCTGGTGTTATACTCACCCCAAGATCTTTTTCCTTGAGTGAGGTTTGTAGTCTCTGACCCCCTAGACTGTACTCCGTCTGCGGCCTTCTTTGCCCTTCCCCAATCTTCATGACTTTGCACTTGGTGGGATTGAACTCCAGGAGCCAATTGCTGGACCAGTTCTGCAGCCTGTCCAGATCCCTTTGTAGTTCTGCCTGGTCTTCGATCGAGTGTATTCTTCTCATCAACTTCACGTCATCTGCAAACAGGGACACCTCAGAGTCTATTCCTTCCGTCATGTCGTTCACAAATACCAGAAACAGCACTGGTCCTAGGACTGACCCCTGCGGGACCCCGCTGGTCACAGGTGCCCACTCTGACACCTCGCCACGTACCATGACTCGCTGCTGTCTTCCTGACAAGTATTCCCTGATCCATTGTAGTGCCTTCCCTGTTATCCCTGCTTGGTCCTCCAGTTTTTGCACCAATCTCTTGTGTGGAACTGTGTCAAACGCCTTCTTGCAGTCCAAGAAAATGCAATCCACCCACCCCTCTCTCTCTTGTCTTACTGCTGTCACCATGTCATAGAACTCCAGTAGGTTTGTGACACAGGATTTCCCGTCCCTGAAACCATGCTGGCTGCTGTTGATGAGATCATTCCTTTCTAGGTGTTCCACCACTCTTCTCCTGATAATCTTCTCCATGATTTTGCATACTATACATGTCAGTGACACTGGTCTGTAGTTTAATGCTTCATGTCTGTCTCCTTTTTTAAAGATTGGGACTACATTTGCTGTCTTCCATGCCTCAGGCAATCTCCCTGTTTCGATAGATGTATTGAATATTGTTGTTAGGGGTACACATAGCGCCTCTGCTCCCTCTCTCAATACCCATGGGGAGATGTTATCTGGCCCCATTGCCTTTGAGGTATCTAGCTCACTCAGAAGCCTCTTCACTTCTTCCTCGGTTGTGTGCACTGTGTCCAGCACTTGGTGGTGTGCCCCACCTCTCCGTCTTTCTGGAGTCCCTTCTGTCTCCTCTGTGAACACTTCTTTGAATCTCTTGTTGAGTTCTTCACATACTTCCCGGTCATTTCCTGTTGTCTCTCCTCCTTCCTTCCTTAGCCTGATTACCTGGTCCTTGACTGTTGTTTTCCTCCTGATGTGGCTGTACAACAGTTTCGGGTCAGATTTGGCTTTCGCTGCTATGTCATTTTCATATTGTCTTTGGGCCTCCCTTCTTATCTGTGCATATTCATTTCTGGCTCTACGACTGTTCTCCTTATTCTCCTGGGTCCTTTGCCTTCTATATTTCTTCCATTCCCTAGCACACTTGGTTTTTGCCTCCCTGCACCTTTGGGTAAACCATGGGCTCATCCTGGCTTTTTCATTACTCCTGTTACCCTTGGGTACAAACCTCTCCTCAGCCTCCTTGCATTTTATTGCTACATATTCCATCATCTCATTAACTGGTTTCCCTGCCAGTTCTCTGTCCCACTGAACCCCGTTCAGGTAGTTCCTCATTCCTGTGTAGTCCCCTTTCTTGTAGTTTGGCTTCATTCGTCCTGGCCTTCCTGCTTCTCCCTCCACTTGTAGCTCTACTGTGTATTCGAAGCTTACAACCACATGGTCACTGGCCCCAAGGGGTCTTTCATATGTGATGTCCTCGATATCTGCACTACTGAAGGTGAATACTAAGTCCAGCCTTGCTGGTTCATCCTCTCCTCTCTCTCTTGTAGTGTCCCTTACGTGTTGGTACATGAAGTTCTCCAGTACCACCTCCATCATCTTAGCCCTCCAAGTATCTTGGCCCCCATGTGGGTCCAAGTTCTCCCAATCTATCTCCTTGTGGTTAAAGTCACCCATGATCAGGAGCTTTGCCCTGCATGCATGAGCTCTTCTGGCCACTCTAGCCAGTGTGTCAACCATCGCTCTATTGCTCTCGTCGTACTCTTGCCTTGGCCTCCTGCTGTTCTGTGGTGGGTTATACATCACTGCTATTACCACCTTGGGACCTCCAGAGTGAAGTGTTCCCACTATGTAATCACTTTCTTCTCCGCTATCTTCTCTCTCCAGCTCATCAAAATTCCAGCGATTTTTGATCAGCAACGCCACTCCTCCACCCCCCCTGTTCCCTCTGTCTTTCCTCAGGATTTGGTATCCCGTTGGAAAGATGGCATCTGTTATCATACCTGTAAGCTTGGTTTCTGTGAGAGCTATGATGTCCGGTGATGCTTCTTTGACTCTTTCTTGCCACTCCTCCCACTTATTTGTTATTCCATCAGCGTTTGTGTACCATACCTTCAGTTTCCTTTCCAACACTGTGGTTTGGGGGGCCTGTGAGGGTGGGAGACCTGGTGGCATACTGTGGGGTTCTATAGCTTGGTGTTGGGTGGAGGCTGTGGGTATGGATTGTAGGGTGTGTGTGTGTGTGTGTGTGTGTGTGTGTGTGTGTGTGTGTGTGTGTGTGTGTGTGCTCACCTAGTAGATGAGGTGTATGTGTGTGTTTGTGTGTGTGCGTGTGTGTGTGTGTGTGTGTGTGTGTGTGTATACAAACTGCTCCTCTCATATTAATACTCGGTGATGAACTACAAAGTAACATGCAGAGATTTACAAGTATAACTGTGATATACCTGTGACAGTGTATGTAGCGTTTTGTGCCCTCACAGTCTGACCTGGGGGTCACACCGTTCTGTGCCCTCGGTCTGACCTGGGGGTCACACCGTTCTGTGCCCTCGGTCTGACCTGGGGGTCACACCGTTCTGTGCCCTCGGTCTGACCTGGGGGTCACACCGTTCTGTGCCCTCGGTCTGACCTGGGGTCACACCGTTCTGTGCCCTCGGTCTGACCTGGGGTCACACCATTCTGTGCCCTCGGTCTGACCTGAGGGTCACACCGTTCTGTGCCCTCGGTCTGACCTGGGGGTCACACCGTTCTGTGCCCTCGGTCTGACCTGGGGGTCACACCGTTCTGTGCCCTCGGTCTGACCTGGGGGTCACACCGTTCTGTGCCCTCGGTCTGACCTGGGGGTCACACCGTTCTGTGCCCTCTGACCTGGGGGTCACACCGTTCTGTGCCCTCTGACCTGGGGGTCACACCGTTCTGTGCCCTCGGTCTGACCTGGGGTCACACCGTTCTGTGCCCTCGGTCTGACCTGGGGGTCACACCGTTCTGTGCCCTCGGTCTGACCTGGGGGTCACACCGTTCTGTGCCCTCGGTCTGACCTGGGGGTCACACCGTTCTGTGCCCTCGGTCTGACCTGGGGGTCACACCGTTCTGTGCCCTCGGTCTGACCTGGGGGTCACACCGTTCTGTGCCTTCGGTCTGACCTGGGGGTCACACCGTTCTGTGCCCTCGGTCTGACCTGGGGGTCACACCGTTCTGTGCCATCGATCTGACCTGGGGGTCACACCGTTCTGTGCCATCGATCTGACCTGGGGGTCACACCGTTCTGTGCCATCGGTCTGACCTGGGGGTCACACCGTTCTGTGCCCTCGGTCTGACCTGGGGGGTCACACCGTTCTGTGCCCTCGGTCTGACCTGGGGGTCACATTGTTCTGTGCCCTCGGTCTGACCTGGGGTCACACCGTTGTGCCCTCGGTCTGACCTGGGGGTCACACCGTTCTGTGCCCTCGGTCTGACCTGGGGGTCACACCGTTCTGTGCCCTCGGTCTGACCTGGGGGTCACACTGTTCTGTGCCCTCGGTCTGACCTGGGGGTCACATTGTTCTGTGCCCTCGGTCTGACCTGGGGGTCACACCGTTCTGTGCCATCGGTCTGACCTGGGGGTCACATTGTTCTGTGCCCTCGGTCTGACCTGGGGGTCACACCGTTCTGTGCCCTCGGTCTGACCTGGGGGTCACACTGTTCTGTGCCCTCGGTCTGACCTGGGGGTCACATTGTTCTGTGCCCTCGGTCTGACCTGGGGGTCACACCGTTCTGTGCCCTCGGTCTGACCTGGGGGTCACACCGTTCTGTGCCCTCGGTCTGACCTGGGGGTCACACCGTTCTACTGATCGCATCTTAAAGCTCCTGTTAAAAAGGCGGCCAAACTACAAATCTGGTGAATGTACACAGAACCTTCAGTCTGTTGAAATTTAGTTAAATGAAAATACTTTTTCTCAAACTAGACTCTGGAACACAGGACTCTGGAAAATTCTAGAGGGACTAGTCCCAAATCTGCACACTGAATTCACTCCCTTCTAAAAAAAAAAATATCAACAGACGGTGTAAAAAATATTATATCCCCATGCATCTGCACTTTCTAAATCCCCTGGAATTTCACCTGGATGTAGGCTCTTTCTTTTGGGGGCCTAGTTGTTAGGCCTTTTGTGTATCCACATACTGTTACGCTAGTCCACAGGATGGATATGAGGTGCACAATACACTCGCCGCTTCGGCGGCAACATCTAGAAATCTTGTCTCCAAAGAATAGTGACGGTACTTCTATATAAATAAATCTTTCAAGGCTTAGGCCAGATGCTGCATCTCTGTGTTTTTCTTTTTCTTTTCGAATTCTGGGAGACTTGTGCTTGTGTCAGGTTTGCTTAGTAGTCAGAGGTTATGAAAAAATTTAGCTGAATCCTTAACTCTTCTGTCGTCTAGTGGATTACTGAACACTGATTCACGTTGTTCCTAGGATTTTATTCATTTATTTTTCAGCACAGGTGTTTGAACCTTGTGAGTAGCGGGCCATTTGTAGAGGTATTTTTTACTTAGATTTTCTACATATGTAGAAATATTTATGATTTTTTGTAAATTTCTTGAAAGGCCTTTGATCCTTTTGTGCTTTAAATTTCTGTTCGTTATCAGTAATCACTCCGTGTAGATTCTCTCTCCTTGGCTTTGAAATATGTGTGTGTGTGTGTGTGTGTGTGTCTGTGTGCATGTGCTTGCGCCTGCTTGCTGCTATGTTATACACACACATATATATCTTCTATCTTTCTTTCAACGCACCGGCCGTATCCCACCGAGGCAGGGTGACCCAAAAAGAAAAACAAAAGTTTCTCTTTTTAACTTTAGTAACGTATACAGGGGAAGAGGTTACTAGCCCCTTGCTCGAAGCATTTTAGTCGCCTCTTACGACACGCATGGCTTAAGGAGGAAACATTCTGTTCAACTTCCCCATATATTATATATATATATATATATATATATATATATATATATATATATATATATATATATATTTGTGAAGGCTTACTCAGCCCTGTAACAACTTCAGTCAGCATTACTCAGGCTGGCTCCTCCTCAGGAAAATTAGTGAATAGAAAAAGAAATAATAACAGACAAACATAAACACATTATTATATAGAAAATATAAAATATAAAACACTTAAATATGAAAAATTATTCCTACATTAATTAAAATGAAAAAAGGAAAAATATAAAATAACGGAATTCAACGCTAATTTAACACTTGGGTGTCTGGTGTTGGTGACACTGCTTGTTGAAATCGTAGCCGTTGCTGATGTGGGGGGGGGGGGGTCGCAGGTGTTGGTGACCACCACTGGCTAGTTCTTCACAAAGAATCGCCGTGATTATCCCGATGACAGGAAAGCAGGTTCTTTACCGCTGCAATGATGTGGGGTTACGTCCTGCAATTTCATACAGGTGCACAGGTACTTAAATGCAAAATGGGGAAGTCTCTGGACGTTAGTCCTTCTCCTGTTCTTCTCGTTGATTGACAGGTGACCCTCACTGTCATCCAAGCTGAAAAGATAGACAGGTTACCCACTGCTTAAATAATCACTCTCCATGGTAAGTACGATACCCAAAAGATGTGGTGATTATTACAACAGTCAACATAGAGCAAGGTTAAAAGGACTAAGTTTATTATTGATCAAAAGTGAAGCTTTCAACCAATAAATCCACTAGAATACAAGGCAGGCATGTACTTACAGTAGTGTTGGGAGCTGCGAGTCGAGTGATTTACTGTTTGACCAGAGCCCCATACGTCACCTTTCGAGGGGGGGGGGAAGAGGGAGGGGAAGGGATAGCGGGAGCTAGACTGACCCTACGTTAACAAGCAGCTGGCAATCAAACTATCACTTTAGGGGTGGGTGGGGGAGAAAAGGCGGGAAAAACGGGAGCGTGACTTACCCTACCTTAACTAGTAGCTGGTAATGAAACTATTGTTACTATATTGCTACTCCTATCTATTGAACTTTTCCCTCACACTCCCCCATACCAAGACTTATAGTCAAGGAGTATAAGAAGAATAGGCGAGGAAAAAGTTCTAACATGTGGAAGTCGCGTAAGGCAACAAATCTTCTACTAACTGTCACGACTTAACCAGTCAGAGAAATAATTGGATGAACCATTGATATACACAATATGGAACTTAAAAGCCTGGAGTGCCAATGTCCATCTCAAGAGGCGACTGTTGGTTCCCTTAAAAGTTTCTAGGTATATCAAAGGTTTGTGATCCGTTTATAAAATGAATTCTTTTCCCAGCAAATAAAATTTAAGCTTGGAGATACCCCACACAAGGGCTAAACATTCCTTTTCTATTGTGGAGTATCTTGTTTCTGCGGGAAGGAGTTTCCGGCTTAGGAAGCATACAGGGAAGAGAGTACCATCATGGTATTGTAGTAACACCGCACCTAAGCCAGTATTGGAGGCATCAGTTCTCAAACAAAATGTTTTTATTAATATCTGGAATCTTAAAAAATAGGGTCTTTCGAGAAGATACTTTTAATCTCATTAAACTTTTCCCGAGCTACGTTGGAAAGTTCAAGAGGTTCCTTCACAGATTTTTTAAGGAAGTCCGATAAGATGCCTGTAAGATCAGTAAGGTTCGGGATAAACCGTGCATAAAAATTTACAGAACCAAGAAAGCTATGCATGAGCTTCTTGGTTTTGGGGAATTTAAATTCTAATAAAGCTTTGATCTTACTGGGGAGAGGCTGCAGAGCGTTATTAGAAAGTATCAGCCCAAGATATATAATCTTATACCCAAGGAAGCATTTCTTCGGCTTGGCAGTGAGGCCATGTGAGCGTAACCTATGCAAAACTGATGTTTATGTTTGGATATGTTCGCCCCACGTAGATGTCATTACGTAAATGTTATCAAAATAAACTGAAACATTTGGCATATTACCCAAGACCTTTCTCATCAGTCTCACGTAGGTAGCACAGGCAGTTACCAAACCGAAGGGCATAGTTCTATATTGCATCAGTCCTTGGTGTGTAGGAAAAACGGTGTACTGCTTAGAAGTATCTAACATTACCTGATGATATGCCTGTGCAATATCAATCTCTGAAAAGAAGGAAGAGTCATAAAATTTGTGTATATCGCTATCTATTAAGGGCATAGGCTCAGCATCCCACCGAGTTATAGCATTAAGGCCTCTGAAGTCAATAGCAAGTCTATATGAATTATCCTCCTCCTTAACCATGACTACTGGTGAGCAATATGCAGATACTGAAGGTTCAATGATCTTTAGTTTTAATAATTTGTCTACCTCTCGGTCAAATGCATCCCTAAAGGTGAACTGGAACTGGGTATAACTTCCGTTTGATAGGATTGTCCGTCAATAAGTCAATCTTATGGACTACCGTGGAGGTAACACCTGGAATATCAGTAAAGACGTCTGAAAAGTTACTCACACATTGAAGTAGTTCATGTCTCTTATGGTCATCCAAAGATTCATTAATATTAATGTTGGTTGCATCCGAGTGGTCAAGAGTCACCAAGTCATGTAGTTCTTCATCATGGTCTAAGTTAGAGGTGTCAATTACGCACACTTTACATTCTTCAGTTGTCTTATCAAGTTCGTGTGGATAAACTAAGTCAAAGTTATTAAGGCAGTTATCCGAATTTCTTCTGTAACATTTCTTAAGGATGTTGATATGATAAAGCTTAGGTTTTCCCTTGACTTCTATGAGGTAGTCAACTTTCCCACAAATTTTTAATACTTTATATGGACCTTTCCATGCTACTAATAATTTATTTGACTTGATAGGCAAAAGTACAAGAACTTCATCTCCTACTTTAAAACTTCTCCTCTGACTTTTCGAATCAAAATAGGTTTTGTACTGGTCCATTGGCAAGCTTAGGTTTTTCGAAACTATGTCAGAGGTCTCCTCAAGTTTGGATCTAAGGTCAAGGAGAAACTGGTAAGAAGACTGAACCTCAGCATTTACCTCCTCATTAGTACATAAGTCATGAAGGATGGACAGTGGACCTCTGGCCTGTCTACCATAGAGAAGTTCAAAAGGTGAAAACCCCAAAGAGTCACTGGGAACTTCCCTCATGGCAAACAAAGCACAGGGTAGGTAACGATGCCACTCCTTAGGTTTAAGGGAGCAAAGTTTCCTTAAAATGGACTTGAGAATCGAATGCTGGCGCTCAATCCTCCCATTACAGCTGGGATGATAGGGTGTGGTGAAGAGAGGCTTCACTCCCAGAAGTTGGTATAGATGTTGCATTAAGTCAGATGTGAATTGTGTCCCACGGTCAGACAAAATTTCTCTAGGGATGCCCACTCTGGAGAAGATGGACAAAAGGGTTTCAGCCACCTCTGTAGTAGTTATGGTCTTTAAGGGAACGGCTTCAGGGAAACTCGAAGCATAATCAACTAATGTTAATATATATCTATGTCCCCCAGACGAAAGTGGAGATAAAGGACCAACGATGTCAATAGCTACTCTTTCAAACGGTACCGTAAAGATTGGCATTTTGACCATAGGTACTCGCCTGGTACCTCGGGAGGATGGCAGTTGGCAAACTTTACACGATCTACAATAAGTAGTGACATCTGAGGACATTTTAGGCCAAAAATAGGTTTCCCTAATTTTATTTAAAGTTTTACGATGCGAGAAATGTCCGGCCACTGGCAGGTCATGAGCCATTTTAAGAACAGTCTCTCTGCATTGACTTGGAACAACTAAGATGGAATAGTCTGTCTCATCTGAATTTAATTTGAATACCGACTTGTGCAAGATACCTTTTATATATTCAAATTTATATGAAAAGTTTTTCCTTTGGATAACTTGATTTTGTTTAGCAGCATTATGGCAATTCTGAAGAGAAGGGCAATTACGTTGTAACTTGACAAAGGAGTCCTTCGATATGTCTAAAGGCTTAAAGTCAGGGAAAATCAAAGGATGGACAGTAGGGGAAGCATGGGCTTTGGTCTGAGCCCTAGTCAAGACATTTATGGTATCGGAGGTGATATCTTCACTTTCATCTAACAAGTGAACCGGTGATCCTACTACCTCGCTTTCGAGAGTAGCATCACTGGTTTTTAATCCCACATGAATCTCACGAGACATTGTCTCATCTGAACTTTCGAGGGGCTTCTGACTCTACAGGAAGAGGATCTGAAACACTTATATCCATCTTTGGTGATGAAAGGTCAACCTCAGAAGGAAGAATGGCACCTTTTACATTACCTATTAGTACGGAGCAAGAAGTGATGGGAGCTAGTACGGCTTCAGACCAACCTGTGAACCATTTAGACCTAATGTAACAACGGATGGTAGGAAAAGTGTCCGTACGGCCCTAGTCTGAAAGTATAGCAGAGGAATGAGTTTCTTTAAGGTTAGGGAACAGCTTATCAGAAATGACTATACATGTGCATCCAGTGTCTCGTAAAATGTTAGATACATTAAGTCCATTAACTGTTCCTGAACAGAAGGGTGCTTGGTCATTACAGTCTTTAAAACATCTTCCAACTTTTTGGACCTTCTTAGGACAATCTGGACGTTTATGTCCCTTAACACCACACAAATGACAAACAGGAATAAAAGAAGTCATTTTACTTTCCACTAGAGGCTTTGATTTAAGGTCTGATGAACCCTTGCCCTTAGGGTTCGATCCCTTTAGGTCTTTATATTATAATCAAAAAGAAGCGCTAAGCCACAAGGGCTATACAGCTAGGTCTTTATAGGAATTGTGAGCCTCAGCATACAGGTCAGCAGCCTCAGCAATTTCCTCAGCTTTAATCAGGTAACGCTCTCTGATGAATGTTCGTATTTGGTGAGGAAGAGCTGTCAGGAACTGGTCAGCAACCATGAAGTCTCTAAGAGATTCATAACTGTGATCAATTCCTGAACTATCTATCCAAAAGTCGAACAAACGAAAGAGTGTTACCTGTAACTGTTGAAAGTTCTGGCCAGGCTGTAAGGTGGCATACCTGAAATCTTTCCTGTAAGAATTAGTGGTTTTTTGATATGCTTTAAGGAGTGCCTTCTTTAGTAGGTTATAATTACATATGATATCCTGCGACAAAGTTGCATAGATATTCAAAGCAGTACCAGAAAAGTTATGTCTTCCCCCTCTGTGAAGGGAGGTAAATTAGGTGTTGGAATATGTGCACTGACTGCACGTTGTTCCATTACTCCTTCCTCTAATTGTTGTTGTGTAAAAATTAACTTTTTATTCTCTAATTCAAGGCGAGATTTTTCGAGCTCGCGATCCTTTTCTCTTTCCTCAAGTTCTCTTAATTTAACTTGTTCCTCACGTATCTTAGCTTGTTCCTCACGTTCAAGTCTATCACGCTCTTTTTGGTCTTCTCGCTCTCTGTCTTTCTCGGATTTCTCTCTCAATTCTCTCTCTCTCCTTTTTCTCCTGTCTTTCAAGGTTCTCTTTCTCCTTTTTCTCTTCTCTTTCGATTCTCTCTCTCTCCTTATTCTCTTCTCTTTCCCTTACTAGCTGTCTTCTCTCTCAATTCTCTCTCTTTCAAGTCTTTCCTGGATCTTAGCACTAATGAAAGATTCTAAATTTTTCCCTGTTATTCCTAACTTACTTCCAGCATTCATCCAAAACTGGTATTCATCCATACTTGCAAGAATAACTTAAACTATCAGGGGAAATGAAACGGGTATTAAAGAAAACAGAGGGTTCAATTCCTGCTCCGCTCAAACTGTAAATAAACCAGAGGGCTCGATCCCTGCTTCAATTAAACAATATGTATTAACGAAAACGAAGGGTTCTATGCCGGCTCCGAGCAAACAGCAAGTAGAATGGGGTCCCTTGACCATCCAATCTTCTCACCAACAAATCAAGAGTGTCCTATGACAGTTCCCTTGATATAATAAAGAGCTCAATGAAACAAGTTGTCACTGGAAAATCTCGGGTCCCTAGAGTCTAATCCTCCAAAGTGTTTCAAGCTCACATACAATTAGGTGGCAGAATTAAATATTATATCCTGCCTGACTTGACTTACAATAAATTGAGACTAACAATTACCAAATCTTTTAAATACCTGTACTGTAGTCCTACCATAGATTATTATTATTATTATTATAATAAAGGGGGAAGCGCTGAACCCGGAGGATTATACAGCGCCTGGGAGGGGGGAATGTGGAAGGCATTCAGGCTTAATTCGGGGAACTGGAGCACAGATCCAATTCCCTAAATCAAGAGCCCCTCACCAACATCAAGGAGCCTTCCTTGAGGGGAGTCCTACCATAGAGAATGATTACTCATGGCTGGTGATAACCGTCTGTGGTATGCGGCGTTGAAGTTCCAATGGTAGATTCGACATGGAGTTGAATCTTGATTCAGTAGAGAAAAACCTGGCAAGGTCGCTACTTGTGAAGGCTTACTCAGCCCTGTAACAACTTCAGTCAGTATTACTCAGGCTGGCTCCTCCTCAGGAAAATTAGCGAATAGAAAAAGAAATAACAGACAAACATAAACACTTTATTATATAGAAAATATAAAATATAAAACACTTAAATATGAAAAATTAATCCTACATTAAAGAAAATGAAAAAGGAAAAATATAAAATAACTGAATTCAACGCTAATTTAACACTTGGGTGTCTGGTGTTGGTGACACTGCTTGTTGAAATCGTAGCCGTTGCTGATGTGGGGGGGGGGGGGGGGGTCGCAGGTGTTGGTGACCACCACTGGCTAGTTCTTCACAGAGAATCGCCGTGATTATCCCGATGACAGGAAAGCAGGTTCTTTACCGCTGCAATGATGTGGGGTTACGTCCTGCAATTTCATACAGGTGCACAGGTACTTAAATGCAAAATGGGGAAGTCTCTGGACGTTAGTCCTTCTCCTGTTCTTCTCGTTGATTGACAGGTGACCCTCACTGTCATCCAAGCTGAAAAGATAGACAGGTTACCCACTGCTTAAATAATCACTCTCCATGGTAAGTACGATACCCAAAAGATGTGGTGATTATTACAACAGTCAACATAGAGCAAGGCTGAAAGGACTAAGTTCATTATTGATCAAAAGTGAAGCTTTCAACCAATAAATCCACTAGAATACAAGGCAGGCATGTACTTACAGTAGTGTTGGGAGCTGCGAGTCGAGTGATTTACTGTTTGACCAGAGCCCCATACGTCACCTTTCGAGGGGAGGGGGAGAGGGAGGGGAAGGGATAGCGGGAGCTAGACTGACCCTACGTTAACAAGCAGCCGGCAATCAAACTATCACTTTAGGGGTGGGGGGGGGGAGAAAAGGCGGGAAAAACGGGAGCGTGACTCACCCTACCTTAACTAGTAGCCGGTAATGAAACTATTGTTACTATATTGCTACTCCTATCTATTGAACTTTTCCCTCACAATATATATATATATATATATATATATATATATATATATATATATATATATATATATATATATATATATATATATATATATATCTCATACCGAATAGGTAAAACTGGTCAGTTAGCAAGAACTCATATTTAAAGATGTATAATTTTTATTTAATAAATTATTTTGTACCAAAAATACCTTAGGAAACTTACCTAACCTTATTTTAAGAAGTGCAATTTAATTTAGCCTAATCCTACTAAATATTTTATACTAGTTTGCAGTAATTTAATAATTAACAAACACAATGAAATTTATTTTTTTTCGTAAGGTTCAGAATGATTTTTGAGAAGTTATTGCAAACACAAATTTTCGCTTCTTTTATTCGGCAAGAAGAGCATTGCTATTGAAGTCAAAATCGCAAGTTTTACTTATTCGGCACGACGTGTGTGTGTGTGTGTGTGTGTGTGTGTGTATGTGTGTGTATATATATATATATATATATATATATATATATATATATATATATATATATATATATATATATATATATATATATATATATATATATATATAAATTGGAAATAAGTGAAAGTATATGACAGAAAATCGCCATTAACAAAGTGCAATATTTAATTATTATTATTTTTAACAAAATAAAAGTATAAAAAAAATGCCGCGATCCTGTGTGTAAAAGTCTGCAGAAATTCTGGGAGTTATATGTCAGTTCTCACTTAATGAATTTCACAAATAAACTTGAAGTGACGCTAAACCTTCCAGTTTGGTGAAGATGCGACGAGCCGCCTTAATTTTTTTATATATTTTTTATGTTTTGGTGCTTTCTCACAGTATTTGGGGGGAGGGGGGTTAGAGGCTGTGGTGTGGGGGAGGGGCTGTGGTGGGTGGGGCTGTGGTGTGTGGGGGAGGGGCTGTGGTGTGTGGGGCTGTGGTGTGTGGGGGAGGGGCTGTGGTGGGTGGGGGATGGGCTGTGGTGGGTGGGGGATGGGCTGTGGTGGGTGGGGCTGTGGTGTGGGGGACGGGCTGTGGTGTGTAGGGTGGTGGGAGAGGCTGTTGTGTGTGGGGGAGGGGCTGTGATGTGTGGGGGAGGGGCTGTGATGTGTGGGGGGAGGGGCTGTGGTTTGCGGGGGTAGGGGCTGTGGTGTGTAGGGTGGAGGGAGAGGCTGTGGTGTGTTGGGGGGGGAGATGAGAGTGAAACGTTGCATAATAAAGCTTACAAGTAAGCCGGAAGATTCACGATATATCCGTTCTGAAAGCTCTCAAAGCCAAATACTCCGTAAACCTCAGACAAGTCATAACGATCGATAATCAGTTAACAGAGGACTGGACGGGGACTTGATCAGTGGTCCTTGCATACAGCATTTCCAAAGCTGTGATTATTCAGCCACAATTACAATAAGATGTATTCACACACATACTCGCCTTACTATATAAGTTGACAAGTTGTAGGTTTTAACTGTAGTGTAGGCGTGCCTCTGGCAAGACAGTGATGGAGTGAATGATGATGAAAGTGTTTCTTTTTCGAGTCACCCTGCCTTGGTGGGAAGCGACCAATGTGTCAATATAAACAGTGTATATATATATATATATATATATATATATATATATATATATATATATATATATATATATATATATATATATATATATATATATATATGACGGAACCGTAGCCAATCATAAAGTGTGTGGCCTTTCAGTCAGACCGAAATATTAACAAAAAAACTTCACTCTACAAAACGTCAACTAACGCGACTGAAAAAAAAAGAGAGAGAAAAAAAAACACTCACAAACACAAACACATTTCGAATTCGTCAGTGATCATGTGTTTCATCAAAGAGAATCCGAAATGTAATTGTGAAAAGTAATTATGTTTAGGTGCTGGCCACACCAATGTCGCCCATCCCCCCCTTCCCCCTGTTGCTGGTGGGGGGCAACACTGGAGGGAAAGGGGGGAGAAGAGACTGAGGGGGAGACGGAAACAGGTGGAGGAAGAGGAAGCGAAAAGTTTTAGGGTGGGAAGAGGAAGGAAATGGAAGGGAGAGGGGTTGAAAAGAGAGCGAAAAGAGGGGAAGGAAAAATGTAGAGAGGAAAAGGGGAATAAAGAGGGTAATGAATGAGAAAGTGGGGGTAAAGCAGACAAAAGGGACACAGAGTAATGAAGAGAGGCAAAGAAGAGAGACAGCGACAGAATAAGAGGTAAATAAACATGAGGAAGAAGAAAAATATATTTATAATCAAAGTGACGGTGAAAGGAGAGGAGGAGGACAAGAGCGGAAAAGGGAAAAAAAACTAGGGACCAAGAGAGGAAACGAAAAGAAGAGAGGAGCCAGTGAGAAGAGAACATGATAGGCCAACTATGAACAGGAGACAACATTCCTAAATTTTAGCAGGACTCTGCTGTTACCAATTGTCGAGGAAGCAGAGCTCTGCTTGTTGTTCTCCACTCCACCCTCTCCACACTCACTGTATACCCACTCAACCCTCTCCATACACCCATTCCATGCACACCCACCGGATCCACACCTTCAGAGTTCTCTCCGCCCCTCTCATTTCACGCCCACTCCCCCTTTTCACTGCACGCCCGCTCCACCTCTCACATCACATAACGGATGAACAAGGAACACCGAGATGAACTTGCCTCGGCATCACAGCACACGAAAATCCACCAGCAATCCTTGACTAATCCCAGGAGACAGACTGGCTAATCTCTCGCCTGGAAATTGCCAGAGGGAGTCCAGGTATTACTTGAGACGAGAGATCTCGCCGTCGTGAGAGAGAGAGAGAGAGAGAGAGAGAGAGAGAGAGAGAGAGAGAGAGAGAGACTGTTAATATTGCTACTCAGAGACTTCTGACTGAGCCAAGCACACGGAGATGTATGAGTGAGCAGATTAAATAAAAAAAATCGTCATGATCTCTAGTTTAATGAGAAGAAGTGAAACATGACTCGAGTACGGTATTTTTTCTCAGCTTAAAGCTACTCTCATCTTCAGCAATCTGGCAAGTGTACAATTAAATAATAGAATATCTATACGAAGAATTTTCTTTATCCCTTGCACACTTGGCTCAAGGGATATCCTATATCCCTCGTACACTTGATTCAAGGGCGAGATGCACAAAGGATGAAGTGAAAGGCAGCTGCAAAACAAGCTTTTACCGTGACAACGTTTCACTCTACGTAGAGCTTTATCGCGTTTAATCAGATGACTTTTGATAAAGTTCTACACTGAGCGAATCGTTGAACCATTAAAGGCTTTGTCCCGCATCAAGTGTCTTTTTTCTCTCTCCATCTGAGTGAGCTGAACGGAGATGGGGATGTTAATGGAACAAATTGTATGAGTATATTCTCGTGTATAGACCAATCTCTTTTACAGTTTATAGATCGAACAAGAAATTAAGAAACAAGAGCAACGAATATGCTAATGAAATTGTATAGAAAAATGAGTATAATATTCCATGTGTCTTATTTATATTGCAACTCAAAAACCCACATGGGTGGGAAAAAATGTTTCCTCGTTATCCATCATACGAAACAGTGAGTCAGTCATGTGAAGCTGTGAATCTTAGTTATGTGAAGCTGTGAGTCTTAGTTATGTGAAGCTGTGAGTTTTAGTTACATGAAGCTGTGAGTCTTAGTTATGTGAAGTTATGGGTCTGTCATGTGAAGCTGTGAGTCTTAGTTATGTGAAGCTGTGAATCTTAGTTACGTGAAGCTGTGAGTCTTAGTTACGTGAAGCTATGGGTCTCAGTCATGTGAAGCTGTGAGTCTTAGTTATGTGAAGCTGTGGGTCTTAGTTATGTGAAGCTGTGAGTCTTAGTTATGTGAAGCTGTGAGTCTTAGTTATGTGAGGCTGTGAGTCTTAGTTATGTGAAGCTGTGAGTCTTAGTTATGTGAAGCTGTGAGTCTTAGTTATGTGAAGCTGTAAGTCTTGGTTATGTGAAGCTGAGAGTCTTGGCTATGTGAAGTTGTGAGTCTTAGTTATGTGAAGTTGTGGGTCTCAGTCATGTGAAGCTGTGAGTCTTAGTTATGTGAAGCTGTGAATCTTAGTTATGTGAAGCTGTGAGTCTTAGTTATGTGAAGCTGTGAGTCTTGGTTATGTGAAGCTGTGAGTGTTAGTTACATGAAGCTATGAGTCTTAGTTATGTGAAGTTATGGGTCTCAGTCATGTGAAGCTGTGAGTCTTAGTTATGTGAAGCTGTGAATCTTAGTTATGTGAAGCTGTGAGTCTTAGTTATGTGAAGCTGTGAGTCTTGGTTATGTGAAGCTGTGAGTCTTGGCTATGTGAAGTTGTGAGTCTTAGTTATGTGAAGTTGTGGGTCTTAGTTATGTGAAGCTGTGAGTCTTAGTTATGTGAAGCTGTGAGTCTTGGTTATGTGAAGCTGTGAGTCTTGGCTATGTGAAGTTGGGAGTCTTAGTTATGTGAAGTTGTGGGTCTTAGTTATGTGAAGCTGTGAGTCTTAGCTATGTGAAGTTGTGGGTTTTAGTTATGTGAAGTTGTGGGTCTTAGCTATGTGAAGTTGTGGGTTTTAGTTATGTGAAGTTGTGGGTCTTAGTTATGTGAAGCTGTGAGTCTTAGTTATGTGAAGCTGTGAGTCTTTGTCATGTGAAGTTGTGGGTCAGTCTTCCTCCTGGTGAATGACTTGCGTAGTTTACCTCCGCCCCCGGGAAGGTGGGACTTGAAATTCACACATTTCTTTAGATTTTCACTGACAGACTGAAGTGACTCCAACTACGCTATAGGAAAATGAGGAGTCACGTGAAATGTTGAGTCACGTAAAATGTCAAGTCACGTAAAATGATGAGTCACATAAAATGTTGAGTCACGTACAGTGTTGAGTCACGTACAGTGTTGAGTCACGTACAGTGTTGAGTCACGTTACATGTTAAGTCTTGACGTTCTGTTACTTTTCACGAGATTTCCCGCTGAAGAAAGTAAAGAACGTTTTAGAAATGACATCCACACCCATCCCACACTCTCTCAAATCATCCCCACACTTACATCCCCCACCCCACACCCTCTATTATGCCACCACTACCCCATACATACACTCCGCCCACCCAAGCCCTCTTATATAACTACCACACCCGCACTCACCCACCCCACACCCACACTCACCCATTCTACACCCTCTGAAATCCCCACAACACCCACTCCTACACCTTCTCTTACACCTTTCCAGTACCGTCCACCCAACCCACAATACTTAATCCCCACCCACCCACCACCATTTCATCAAATCCCCCTCTTTTCTACCCTCCACCCGTCCCACCCCACCATTACCGTTTATTCATTTTAACTTCTGACCTCCCCCATTAACCTCCTCCCCATCATCATGGAGTTACTCGTTATTACCCTCTCTCCTTACCCCCTTCTGCCGCCTTCCTTTTCACCATAATTGAAAGAGCCTCCACTAACTCTTCTTATATTCCCTTCCCTACGAACCCCTCCCTATCATCATAAAGAAGTGGATCACCTCTCCCCCCTCCTCCTACTTCCAACATCCCACCACCCCACCTTCTAATCACTCCACAACGCCCCTCTTCCACCCCACGAACACTTCTACCCTATACAATGCAACCATTACCTACCAACGCCCACTCTCACCATCACCTCACCAACTCCCTACCCTTCCACCACCCCACCAAAAGTCTATCCCTCCACCAATCCACTAACTCCCTCTCTCCACGATCTCACAGACTTCCTATCCCTCCAGCACCTCACCAACTCCCTATCTCTCCACCCCACCAACTCTATATCCCTCCACTACCTCACCCACTCCCTATCCCTCCACTACCCCACCAACTTCCTATCCTTCCACCACCCCAAAAACTCCCTATCCTTCCACCACCCCAAAAACTCCCTATCCCTCCACCACCCCACCAACTCCCTATCCTTCTACCACCCCCAAAACTCCCTATCCCTCTTCCACCCCACCAATTCCCTATTCCCCCACCACCCCACCAATTCTCTATCCCTCCACAACCCCACCAATTCTCTATCCCGCCACAACCCCACCAATTCCCTATTCCCCCACCACCCCACCAATTCTCTATCCCTCCACAACCCCACCAATTCTCTATCCCTCCACCACCCCACCAATTCTCTATCCCTCCACCACCCCACCAATTCTCTATCCCTCCACAACCCCACCAATTCCCTATTCCTCCACCGCCCCACCAATTCTCTATCCCTCCACCACCCCACCAATTCTCTATCCCTCCACCACCCCACCAATTCTCTATCCCTCCACAAAACCACCAATTCTCTATCCCTCCACCACCCCACCAATTCTCTATCCCTCCACAAAACCACCAATTCTCTATCCCTCCACAAAACCACCAATTCCCTATTCCTCCACCACCCCACCAATTCTCTATCCCTCCACCACCCCACCAATTCTCTATCCTCTCCCACTAACCATAAGTTCAGGAGGGCCGTAAAAGTATAATATTCAGTGGCAAGGGGTCCAGAATTTGACAGGGTACAGGAAGGCTACGTATGGGCCAGTCGCGATAACTTTTTCTGATGGCGGTCCGCTGCCAGACCCCGTCGGTGCGTGTGTCTCTCCAGACTATTACTGCTGGCTCGCTGCATGTAAATGTCGACCCGGGTTACGCATCGCACGGGAGAGTGGAAAGTGAAGAGGGGGTGAGGGAGTCATCTAGAAGGGAGGAGGGAGGGAGAAAAGAAGAATGAGAGAGAGTGAGGGAGGGAGGGGAAGTAAAAGGAAGAAATGAGAAGAGCAAAGGGGGACAGTGGAATGGACAATGTGAAAGAATAGATATACGGAGGGTGTCAAGAGAAGAAAAATGGGAGGGAGTATGGGAAGGTAAGTATGGAGAGTGAAGGAGAGGGGCAGGGTAGACTGGAACGAGGATAGGAAGGTGAGAGAGGAAAGGAGAGTGAAGGACAATATAAGGGAAAGGCAGGAGGGGAAGGGGAAGGAGAGGGAAGGAGGGTGAAGGAAAGAAGGGAAAGGTAGGAGGGGAAAGGGAAAGGGGAGGGAAGAGGGTGAAGGAAGGAAGTAAAGGGGAAAGATGTAAAGGTGGAAAGCGGCGTGAAGTCGAGTGGGCAGGATGGAAAGAGTAGGAAAAGAAGATGGAAGAATGAAGAAAGCGTAGTAGACGAGAAGAGAATGGAAAAGTGAGGTGAGGAAGTGGAACAACCTGAAGGGGGGGGGGTAGAGGCAGTTCCATACAAACCTTCAAGTACAGGCACGACACGACTCAGGAAGCCAAGAAAGAGTTAGCCCAATAGAGGCCAGTTTAAGAGGAAAGGGCTAGGAGCTGAGTCTCCACCCGTAAGGTAAGGTAAGACAGTACACTCAGCACCATACAGTTAAAAAAAAAAAACTCACAGAATTAATGAAAAGTATTGGAAATAAACCTAACCTGGTAGAACATTAAAATGGTATAAAATACCGACAGGATGTTAGGTAAGACACATATGCAACAGTTAGGTATCTTTATTATGAAACGTTTCGCCTACACAGTAGGCTTCTTCAGTCGAGTACAGAAAAGTTGATAGAAGCAGAAGATACTTGAAGACGATGTAATCAGTCCATCACCCTTAAAGTTTTGAGGTGGTCAGTCCCTCAGTCTGGAGAAGAGCATTTCTGTACTCGACTGAAGAAGCCTACTGTGTAGGCGAAACGTTTCATAATAAAGATACCTAACTGTTGCATATGTGTCTTACCTAACAACCTAACCTGGTAGCTGTGTCCTGAGCCACACACACACACTCACACACTCACACACACTCTCACACACACACTCACACTCACACACACTCTCTCACACTCACACACTCTCACACACACACACACACACACACACACACACACTCACACTCTCACAAACACGCACACTCACTCACACACACACTCTCACACACACACACACACACACACACACACACACACACACACACACACACACACACACACACGCTCGCACACACACACACACACACACACACACACACACACACACACACACACACACAATCTTTCTCACAAACACACACACACTCTCTCTCTCTCTCTCTCTCTCTCTCTCTCTCTCTCTCTCTCTCTCACACACACATTCACACACACTTTCTCACACACACATACACACACACACACTCTCTCTCTCTCTCTCACACACACTTTCTCACACACACACTCCCACACACACAATCTCCCTCTCTCACGCACGCACACACACACACACACACACACACACACACACACACACACACACACACACACACACACACACACACCATATATACCTTTAAGAGATATTAAAGCTCATGGAACAGGGAGAGAGTGGACCTAGTAGTGACCAGTGAAGAGGCGAGGCCAAGAGCAATGAACTGACCCCTGCAATCACAATTAGGTGAGTACACACACACACAGACACGATTCACAGCTGATGAGAATACGAATATCGAAGGAAGGAGCAGGAAGACATGGAAAGAGAGGGTGCGAGGATGGAGCAACAGATTGATGATACTGTAACAAGTGCAGAGTAATGAAAAGTGGAGCCGGAGATGGGCACTATCCACACTGATTAACAGAGAGAGAAGCAGCTTCTGGCCTTGGAGAATGAAAAGAACCTGGTGACAAACATCATACAGACTTCACAGAAGCATCACAGTCCATACGTAATAAAGTTGGTAGAATTACCGACAACATGTAAAGTAAAAGGACACAAATGCAACTAATGTGACATTTTATTGTGGCAACGTTTCGCTCTCCAGGAGCTTTATCAAGCCATTACAAACAATACATGGACACAGAGGGTATATAAAGGCTCAGAGTGAGGTACAATACTAGTGAGGTACCATTTAGATGTTCACTAGTGGTAGTAGTAGTAGTAGTAGTAGTAGTGACAAAAAGTAGTAATACAATACGGTAGAGCAATTAATTCGTACATGAGTAAAAGGATATAAAAGCTATTACTTGGGTAACATAAAAATAGGTTGGACAAATATAGACTGGAAAGAGGCAGCTTGTTTCAGTGTTCACTCTCTGCAATGTGCTTTGTCTAGTATAACAGGAGAGACTATGTGATGGCAGGGTTTACTGTTTTCAGGAGGATTCTTGCTAAGACTTCAGAGATGGTGAAGCTGCCGTTGTTTTGTTTAACTGTATTCGAAACAGCGATTATTGCTGATTCCAGGCACTTGCGTCTGCGGAAGTTAGTTTCTTTGATCACTAATTGGGCGTCTCTGAATTTCATGAGATGATTGGTGGAATTATGGTGTTGTACACAGGCGTTGTTCAAGTTATCATTCCTACATGTGTAAATGTGTTCATTGAGGCGGGTGTCGAGGTTTCTTGCTGTTTCACCTACGTAAATCTTGTCACAGCCTCCACAGGGTATAGTGTAAACTGCATTGACTGGTTCGTGGTGCTTGGATTTTGTCCTGGTTAGATCCTTTATTGAAGTGCTAGAAGCGATGGCAACTCTTGTGTTAGCTTGTGAAAGTACTTTTGAAACGTTCAGTGCAACCTGGCTGCTGGGAAGAATTATAACTTTGTTGGGAGTGGTGTTGGTGCGTGGAGAATTAATGATCTGAAGAGCTCTTTTCTTGCAGTCTTTGATGAAAAAAGAAGGAAAATGTAACTCGGTGAATGTTTGGCGAATGTATGTACGTTCCTCGTCAAGAAACTCAGGACTGCAAATTCGGTATGCTCTTAGGAAAAACCCGATGATGATGCCTCTTTTGGTCTTGGTATCTTGACTGGAATAGAAGTGTGTGAGATCATTTTTATTGGTGGGTTTCCGATAAACTTTAAATCTTAGGTTGTTGTCTACTTCGTGAATGAGGACGTCGAGGAAAGGTAGCTTGTCATTGGACTCTTCTTCTAGTGTAAACTGGATCGCCGGTTCAACTGCGTTGAGCCTTGCCTGAAGATTCCTTACATCAAAACGTTTGGGAGTTATTACTAGGACGTCGTCCACATAACGTAACCAAGTGACGCTTGAAGGAATGATGTTGGCGAAGTGTTCGGACTCTAGGTGTTCCATGTATAAGTTGGCTAGGACGGCACTGATGGGGGACCCCATTCCCATGCCATAGGTTTGTTTGTAGAGCTTGTTATTGAAAGAAAAACAGTTGAAATTAACACAGAGTTCAATCAAGTCAACAAAATCTCCGGGAGGTAGAGGAAGATTAAGGTCCTGATTGACTTTACGTCATAGAACCTCGATGGCTTTTTTGGTAGGTACTTTTGTGAAGAGGGAAGTCACGTCCAAACTGCTTAGTTTCTTGTTACGGATGGAGAGGTTTCGGATGCGGTTGAGAAGGTCGCCTGAGTGTTTAAGATGAGCGGGGCTGATGGTTCCCAGAAGGCAGGAAAGATGTTTGGCAAGAACTCCGGCTAGTTTGTGTGGAGCACTGCCTTTTCCTGACGTGATTGGTCTGAGAGGAATATTGTGTTTATAGGTCTTGGGTAAACCATACATGTGTGCTGGTTTAGGGTTGCTTGGTAACAAGTACAGAAGTTTCTTTCCTTCTCTAGTGCGTTTGAGTATTTGTCTGGTTTTGTATAGAAAATCTTTGGTGAGCGTCTCCCACTGTTGATTGCTGATGGGTTCGTATGTAGATTGATCGTTCAAAAGGTCCATCATTTTAGTGTTGTAGTCACTGGTGTTGAGTATGACAACTCCACCTCCTTTGTCGGCGGTGGTGACGATAATGTTGGGGTCGTTGGCGAGGTCCTTAAGGGCAGTGATGTATCGTCTAGGAAGATTAGAAGAAGAAGGTTCACATAAAGCTGCAGTGAGAAGGCCCTGTATGTAACCCTTCTGGAAGTTGCTGTCACTAAGTCTACTCCTGCACAACTCTCCAACTCCAAGCACCCCTTCTCTTCAGCTACCCAAGCTTACTTAACTGAATGTGCCGAAGAACTTTCTAACATCGCTAAGGAAACCTTTGAAACTGCAAGGAATATGAGGGCCAATCTTCAGAATGACCAACACACTGCTGAGCATATTCTCAGCACAGTCACCACAGCTAACCTCTAACAGAAGATCAAACTCAATCGCAAACTTCAGTACCTATGCACTAACAGTTGATGGAAGGAAATGGAACGCGAATCCCTGATAAACAACTTATCGTCACGCACCTTAACCGACTACGAGAAACAAGCACCGAGTCTGGGACTCAAATTTACCACCAACATACGCAAACCTAACTATCAACTCAATCTAGTTACCAGGAACCATAGACACAGTGACAGTAACTTCCAGAAGGGCCTTCTCACTGCAGCTCTATGTGAACCTTCTTCTTCTAATCTTCCTAGACGATACATCACTGCCCTTAAGGACCTCACCAACGACCCCAACATTATCGTCATCTACATACGAACCCATCAGCACTCAACAGTGGGAGACGCTCACCAAAGATTTTCTATACAAAACCAGACAAATACTCAAACGCACTAGAGAAGGGAAGAAACTTCTGCACTTGTTACCAAGCAACCCTAAACCAGCACACATGTATGGTTTACCCAAGACCCATAAACACAATATTCCTCTCAGACCAATCACGTCAGGAATAGGCAGTGCTCCACACAAACTAGCCGGAGTTCTTGCCAAACATCTTTCCTGCCTTCTGGGGACCATCAGCCCCGCTCATCTTAAACACTCAGGCGACCTTCTCAACCGCATCCGTAACCTCTCCATCGTAACAAGAAACTAAGCAGTTTGGATGTGACTTCCCTCTTCACAAAAGTACCTACCAAAAAAGCCATCGAGGTTCTACGACGTAAAGTCAATCAGGACCTTAATCTTCCTCTACCTCCCGGAGATTTTGTTGACTTGATTGAACTCTGTGTTAATTTCAACTGTTTTTCTTTCAATAACAAGCTCTACAAACAAACCTACGGCATGGGAATGGGGTCCCCCATCAGTGCCGTCCTAGCCAACTTATACATGGAACACCTAGAGCCCGAACACTTCGCCAACATCATCCCTTCAAGCGTCACTTGGTTACGTTACGTGGACGACGTCCTCGTAATAACTCCCAAACGTTTTGATGTACGGGATCTTCAGGCAAGGCTCAACGCAGTTGAACCGGCGATCCAGTTTACACTAGAAGAAGAGTCCAATGACAAGCTACCTTTCCTCGACGTCCTCATTCACAAAGTAGACAACATAAGATTTCAAGTTTATCGGAAACCCACCAATAAAAATGATCTCACACACTTCTATTCCAGTCAAGATACCAAGACCAAAAGAGGCATCATCATCGGGTTTTTCCTAAGAGCATACCGAATTTGTAGTCCTGAGTTTCTTGACGAGGAATGTACATACATTCACCAAACATTCACTGAGTTACATTTTCCTTCTTTTTTCATCAAAGACTGCAAGAAAAGAGCTATTCAGATCATTAATTCTCCACGCATCAACACCACTCCCAACAAAGTTATAATTCTTCCCAATAGCCAGGTTGCATTGAACGTCTCAAAAGTACTTTCACAAGCTAACACCAGAGTCGCCATCGCTTCTAGCACTTCAATCAAGGATCTAACCAGGACAAAATCCAAGCACCACGAACCAGTCAATGCAGGAGCTTACACTATACCCTGTGGAGGCTGTGACAAGATTTACGTAGGTGAAACAGCAAGAAACCTCGACACCCGCCTCAATGAACACATTTACGCATTTTGAAGAATTGAGACACTTATGCAACACATGGGAATCTTTATTGAAGAAACGTTTCGCCACACAGTGGCTTCATCAGTCCAATACAAAGTAGAAATGGGTAAGGAGAGTAGAAGTTTGAGGTAATCAGTCCCTCAACCTGGATTCGATGTGTTCAGTCCATCACTCTTGTAGGAAGTGGCAGGTCCCACTGTGATCCCACCTCCTCCTGCTTCAAGTCATCTCACCGCAGTATATAAGCCACCTCTCTGGCCCTATGCTGCACTTCCTACAAGAGTGATGGACTGAACACATCGAATCCAGGTTGAGGGACTGATTACCTCAAACTTCTACTCTCCTTACCCACTTCTACTTTGTATTGGACTGATGAAGCCACTGTGTGGCGAAACGTTTCTTCAATAAAGATTCCCATGTGTTGCATAAGTGTCTCAATTCTTCAACTTGTCGGTTTTCAAAACCATTCATCACATTTACGCATGTAGGAACGATAACTTGAACAACGCCTGTGTACAACACCGAAATTCCACCAATCATCTCATGAAATTCAGAGACGCCCAATTAGTGATCAAAGAAACTAATTTCCGCAGACGCAAGTGCCTCGAATCAGCACTGATCGCTGTTTCGAATACAATTAAACAAAACAACGGCAGTTTCACAATCTCCGAAGTCTTAGCAAGAATCCTCCTGAAAACAGTAAACCCTGCCATCACATAGCCTCTCCTGTTATACTACACAAAGCACATTACAGAGAGTGAACACTGAAACAAGCTGCCTCTTTCCAGTCTATATTTATCCAACCTATTTTTATGTTACCCAAGTAATAGCTTTTATATCCTTTTACTCATGTACGAATTAATTGCTCTACCATATTGTATTACTTTTGTCACTACTACTACTACTACTACTACTACTACCACTAGTGAACATCGAAATGGTACCTCACTAGTATTGCACCTCACTCTGAGCCTTTATATACCCTGTGTCCATGTATTGTTTGTAATGGCTTGATAAAGCTCCTGGAGAGCGAAACGTTGTCACAATAAAATGTCACATTAGTTGCATTTGTGTCCTTTTACTTTACAGTCTATACGTAGGAGAAACTTGAAGAACAGGAGGAGAATGAGGTAATCAGTCCCTCAACCTTGAGTCGATGTGTTCAGTCCATCAATGATGTACTGAACACATCGACTCAAGGTTGAGGGACTGATTACCTCATTCTCCTCCTGTTCAAGTTTCTCCTACGTATGGACTGATGAAGCCACTGTGTGGCGAAAAGTTTCCTCAATAAAGATACCCAAGAGTTGCACAAGTGTCTAATTTATCAACATGTCGGTTCTCTGAACCAGTCATCTACAAGCCCACTTATTACAAGTTCGGCGATTAGCCAACAGATTGATTTCGGCGTTTAGGGATAAAAATCTAGGGTAAAGAGAGTAAAGGAATCTTCCCAGTGGATCAAAATGTCAGTACAGACTTGATCATAAGATATAACATACGATGGAGATAAGACAATTCAGATAATACAAACTATATGATAATACAACTCATTCTCGCACCATAAATGTACTCCTTCTGATTTAAACGTTTCCTGGAAATGTTTATCAGCACTTATACACTTAAACGTTCACTTTAAATTTCAATAATGATTATTAACGTATCACGAGTCACTCTCAGAGGTCACAGATCACTAGACTGCCAATACCTCAACTTGGGAGGCAAGCAGAGGCTGGCAAGTGTTTCCCCCCCCCTAAAGTCCACCCACAGCTTCAAACAAAACCCTAACTGTCTTTGTAGATGAATGGTTCAGAGAACCGACATGTCTCATTCTTAACCCCGGTAGTGCCGGTCTACCACCAGGTATATACAATACTCGGACACGAGAGAAAATTATTTACAATTATCTCAAAAATAACCTGTTGGAATAATTTAAATAAAAAAAATGTTTCTCTCGTTTTCACAATTTCAACAAGTTTTTCCCATGAATTTCACTTTTTTTTTTAAATGAAAATTTTTGTTGGTTATTTATAAAAGAGTTAAATAACATTTGCTGTCTTGAAAAGTCGAACTTTAGTTGTTGTATAAGTTCAGCTCCTGTAATTATCTGCTGTATAAATTAATTTGTTTTGTAAGATAAGCCGTTGTGTGAAGCTGCTGAGTAGGTTTAGAGACCTGCATACTTCAGTCCTATTCAGAGACCCTCCTCAGCAGACAGGATAACATGTTCATGTTACAGTGGTAGATATATATATATATATATATATATATATATATATATATATATATATATATATATAAATATATATATATATGAAAGGGGGTATATATATATATATATATGAAAGGGGGTAAGGCAGCCGGGATTGATGGGATAAAGATAGAAATGTTAAAAGCAGGTGGGGATATAGTTTTGGAGTGGTTGGTGCAATTATTTAATAAATGTATGGAAGAGGGTAAGGTACCTAGGGATTGGCAGAGAGCATGCATAGTTCCTTTGTATAAAGGCAAAGGGGATAAAAGAGTGCAAAAATTATAGGGGGATAAGTCTGCTGAGTATACCTGGTAAAGTGTATGGTAGAGTTATTATTGAAAGAATTAAGAGGAAGACGGAGAATAGGATAGCAGATGAACAAGGAGGCTTTAGGAAAGGTAGGGGGTGTGTGGACCAGGTGTTTACAGTGAAACATATAAGTGAACAGTATTTAGATAAGGCTAAAGAGGTCTTTGTGGCATTTATGGATTTGGAAAAGGCGTATGACAGGGTGGATAGGGGGGCAATGTGGCAGATGTTGCAAGTGTGTGGTGTAGGAGGTAGGTTACTGAAAGCAGTGAAGAGTTTTTACGAGGATAGTGAGGCTCAAGTTAGAGTATGTAGGAAAGAGGGAAATTATTTCCCAGTAAAAGTAGGCCTTAGACAAGGATGTGTGATGTCACCGTGGTTGTTTAATATATTTATAGATGGGGTTGTAAGAGAAGTAAATGCGAGGGTCTTGACAAGAGGCGTGGAGTTAAAAGTTAAAGAATCACAAAGTGGGAGTTGTCACAGCTGCTCTTTGCTGATGACACTGTGCTCTTGGGAGATTCTGAAGAGAAGTTGCAGAGATTGGTGGATGAATTTGGTAGGGTGTGCAAAAGAAGAAAATTAAAGGTGAATACAGGAAAGAGTAAGGTTATGAGGATAACAAAAAGATTAGGTGATGAAAGATTGAATATCAGATTGGAGGGAGAGAGTATGGAGGAGGTGAATGTATTCAGATATTTGGGAGTGGACGTGTCAGCGGATGGGTCTATGAAAGATGAGGTGAATCATAGAATTGATGAGGGAAAAAGAGTGAGTGGTGCACTTAGGAGTCTGTGGAGACAAAGAACTTTGTCCTTGGAGGCAAAGAGGGGAATGTATGAGAGTATAGTTTTACCAGCGAGGAGAAGGCTGGAGGCAGTGGAGATGTCATGTCTGAGGGCAATATGTGGTGTGAATATAATGCAGAGAATTCGTAGTTTGGAAGTTAGGAGGAGGTGCGGGATTACCAAAACTGTTGTCCAGAGGGCTGAGGAAGGGTTGTTGAGGTGGTTCGGACATGTAGAGAGAATGGAGCGAAACAGAATGACTTCAAGAGTGTATCAGTCTGTAGTGGAAGGAAGGCGGGGTAGGGGTCGGCCCAGGAAAGGTTGGAGAGAGGGGGTAAAGGAGGTTTTGTGTGCGAGGGGCTTGGACTTCCAGCAGGTATGCATGAGAGTGTTTGATAGGAGTGAATGGAGACAAATGGTTTTTAATACTTGACGTGCTGTTTGAGTGTGAGCAAAGTAACATTTATGAAGGGGTTCAGGGAAACCGGCAGGCCGGACTTGAGTCCTGGAGATGGGAAGTACAGTGCCTGCACTCTGAAGGAGGGGTGTTAATGTTGCAGTTTAAAAACTGTAGTGTAAAGCACCCTTCTGGCAAGACAGTGATGGAGTGAATGATGGTGAAAGTTTTTCTTTTTCGGGCCACCCTGCCTTGGTGGGAATCGGCCAGTGTGATAATAAAATAAAAATAAAATATATATATATATATAAGAACATAAGAAAGGAGGAACACTGCAGCTGGCCTGTTGGCCCATACTAGTCAGGTCCTTTACAATTCATCCCACTAACAAACATTTGACCAACCCAATTTTCAATGCCACCCAAGAAACAAGCTCCGATGTGCAAGTCCTTCTCAAATCCAACCCCTCCCACTCATGTACTTATCCAACCTAAATTTGAAACTACCCAAAGTCCTAGCCTCAATAACCCAACTAGGTAGACTGTTCCACTCATCAACTACCCTATTTCCAAACCAATACTTTCCTATGTCCTTTCTAAATCTAAACTTATCTAATTTAAATCCATTACTGCGGGTTCTCTCTTGGAGAGATATCCTCAAGACCTTGTTAATATCCCCTTTATTAATACCTATCTTCCACTTATACACTTCGATCAGGTCTCCCCTCATTCTTCGTCTAACAAGTGAATGTAACTTAAGTGTGGAGAAATTTTCTCCAGGAGGGGGGTATCAGCCCCCTTCAGCCCTTCAGCCCCCTTCAGCCCTCTCAGCCCTGAGGGGCCACTCAGAGGGGGCGAGCGTCTTGTTTACTGCTAGAGTGAGTAATTGATAACAGATGCTATGCCACGTAAGTCATGTGACCTCTGCTCCTTGCAGTGGTGTTGCAACGTGTATTTTTATAAGAGACAGTACATCTCTTACTTAGCAGGACAATTAAGGAAAATCCTGCTCCCACTTTATTACCATAGTAAAAATAGTGTACATTGTTGTCTACGCTTAAGACAGCAAGAAACAAACATTCTGCTTTGCTTCATCGAGGTGACGACAAGGATGCAAGGTACTAGGTCAGCGTTTTTTTTTTTGTGCTGGGGGCAGTGACTGCATGGAGCGCTGGGGCGTCTGGCAGACTAACTTTGACTCTACTACGAGACACTGACGCCAGGATAACCAACAAAGAACACTGATCTGTGCGTTAGTGTGAACAAAGTGTCTCTAACACAAACACTTAGAGAAGTGTGATCAGCTTCTCTTGTGATACATTGTGAACAATAAAGACAAATCTTGTTGAACATAGTGTACCAGTGTGCGTTTCCTAGACAATGGAAGACGTGGACATCCAAGGACACTTCAGCTTCTATCAAGTCACCGATATCTGTCGAAGGTGTTGAGAACACCATAGCTCACGTTACAAAGAGCAAGGTATGTTACGAATTTCTTGTAGATCGGGGGATTGCGCAATTCTTGAGTCACAAGGAGTTTGTAATCAACCTATAATCGGCAGTAAGGTGTGGACTTTTGAGTCCAAACAAGTAAGTATTCGTCAGCCATCATCGAATGAAATATGCTGACATAACACCCCCTAGGGGTAATTTATACTTACAAATTGTATCTCTTGACAGCCCACTGTTGTGATGGTTTCGACAGCTTCTAGACCTCGTCTGCAGGGGCGGCTGTGTAGACGATTTGCTGTCATTTATCAGCTAAGTGTTCATTATATATATATATAATGAACACAGCAGGTAAGGCCAAAAATCTCAACAGAGCTTTGGTCGTGCTCGAACCGGATAAAGACCACACTGTGGTCCAAATATGTTGTACTACAGTGTACAAATAACCTATGAGCCAAGGTCCTTCGAAAAAAGCTGTAAAACTAGTGTTTTACAATATAAATCAGTATAAATGAGTCCCTCCAGACTCAATCACAGAGAATGGGCAGCCAAAAGAAAACGGGCGCTCACCCAGCGTTCACCCAAAGGAAAACGGGCGCTCACCCAGCGGACACCCAAAGAAAACGGGAGCTGGGTGACTCACCCACATCCTGCACCCTCCATCAACTGCTCCAATCTGGAGAAATCGCTGATTAAGAACAACAACACCCAAGTGATGATGTTTGTCTGAGTGTATATATACACAGTGTTTATAATGTTTATAGACAGAAATTAAGAGACAAGATTGTGTTAAAGTTTGTTTCTTATAGATTTACCTGTTATATTAAAGGAACTTATATATAAAGTGTAAGCTTTCAATATATATTAACAGTGAAATTTATATATGTGTAAGTAATATTCACGTGTGATTACAGTTATACAGTGACATTTATAGTGTATAGTGAATGAAGTGTATAACATCGTTATTTACGATTAATCATCATGGTCAGGCTGACACCGCAAACTCTAAGCCATAAACACCAGACACATGTACCCTGTACCCTTCATGGTCATTGACCCTGAGGTTAAGCTTAGTGGGTCAGTAGTGTCTGACTCGATTATTGCTGACTTAAGCATAACAAAAACTCAGCTGTCTATAGCAGTACAGTGTTTTATAAACACTCTAAGTGTGGTGCTAGAATTTTCAGTATACCATTAAAATGGCTTGTTTGAAAACTCAGTTTCAATCTTTACAGACTAAGATTACACAATTAGAAAATCTAATTTCAGTCTGTCTAGGATTAACTCAAGATACAAACATAGATTTTGATGATCTTGAGGTCAAGTTTGAATTATTTACACAACGTATGGAAATAATTAATTCAGACTATACACATTATGAAAATAAATTTCTTGAATCAGATCCATCTGAAGATGAAATTAAAAATGTTTTGGATACTTTTAGTGATCAACAATTAAGGTGGACAGGAGTACAGGCTATCTGCCGTAAAACTCTGTCACAGAGACCTACTACTAGTGGTCAAACACCTGTTACACCTGTAACAACAACAAGTGTCCCATTACCAAGCTTACCTACATTGTCATTACCTATTTTCCAAGGTCATAATTATGAAGAATTCATTAGTGGTTTTCAATCCATAGTAAATTCACGAACTGACATAGATGAGATTGCCAAGTTCAATTACCTTAAATGTCTTGTGAAGGGAGAACCCTATGAACTGATTAAGTCATTTCCGGTGGTTAAAGGTAATTATCAAATAGCCTTACGTGTCTTAGCAGACAATTACTTCGATGCTGACAAGGCTAGAGTTAGACATGCAGTCTTAATATCAAGCTTGAAGCCACCCAAACATTGTTTTTCAGACTTACAGGCATTTAGAATTACATTAGACAATAGTCTCAGATCTCTAGATGCTAAATATGACCTAAGACAATGTGATTGGTTTATCAGTGGTATTGTACAAGATAAGCTGTCACCACAAACTATTGAACGATTAAATATTATGTTCAATAAACGCTATTTCACTTGTGAGGAAATTAGCAATGGTTTACAAACAATAGTTTCATGCATGCAAGCAACGAGACAAGATGAAAAATCCACAAATCCAGTGAATTTAAATCCATTACTGCGGGTTCTCTCTTGGAGAGATATCCTCAAGACCTTGTTAATATCCCCTTTATTAATACCTATCTTCCACTTATACACTTCGATCAGGTCTCCCCTCATTCTTCGTCTAACAAGTGAATGTAACTTAAGAGTCTTCAATCTTTCTTCATAAGGAAGATTTCTAATGCTATGTATTAATTTAGTCATCCTACGCTGAATGTTTTCTTCGCAATCTGTATGGCTAAGTTCTTCATTATTTAACTTATAAGTGCTAGGGTTATGGACACTCCCGAGCTTCAGAACCTTGCATTTATCTACATTGAACTGCATCTGCCACTTTTCTGACCAAGAGTAGAGTTTGTCTAAATCCTCCTGAAGTTCCCTAACATCTACGTTTGAATCAATTATCCTACCTATCTTCGTGTCATCGGCGAATCTGCTCATATCACTAGCAATTCCTTCATCAAGATCATTGATATATATTATAAACAACAACGGGCCCAAGACTGATCCCTGTGGAACGCCACTTGTTACTGATTCCCACTCGGATTTAACCCCATTTATGGACACTCTCTGCTTCCTGTCTGTGAGCCATGATTCGATCTACGAGAGCACCCTTCCCCCAATGCCATGAGCTGCTACTTTCTTCAACAGTCTTTGGTGCAGAACTCTATCAAATGCCTTACTACTAAGTAAATAATATCAAATTCTTTATCGTGGTCAACAGCCTTCACAGCTTTACTGAAGAAAGTTAATAAATTAGTTAGACAAGACCGGCCTCTTGTGAATCCATGCTGAGTATCATTAATCAAGCTATGCTTATCGAGATGGCTTCTTATAATCTGAGCTATAATTGACTCTAGTAATTTGCCTACCATTGAGGTCAGGCTTATTGGGCGGTAATTTGACGGTAACGACTTGTCCCCTGTTTTAAAAATAGGAATTACATTAGCCATCTTCCACATATCAGACACTACACCTGTTTGAAGAGATAAATTAAAAATATTAGTTAATGGTTCACAGACTTCCATTTTGCATTCCTTAAGAACCCTTGAAAAAACCTCATCAGGACCCGATGACTTATTTTGCTTCAGTCGGTCTATCTGCTTCACAACCATTTCACTAGTGACTGTGATGTTACATAATTTATCTTCTTCTGGCCCACTATAAAAATTAATTACCGGAATATTAGTGTCTTCCTGTGTAAAAACCGAGAGAAAATAATTATTTAAAATCGAGCACATTTCATTCTCTTTGTCAGTAAGATGCCCATAGTTATTTTTAAGGGGACCTATCTTATCTCTGGCTTTTGTTCTATATACCTGGAAAAAACTTTTTGGGTTAGTTTTAGAATCCCTAGCAACTTTAATTTCATAGTCCCTTTTAGCTTTTCTTATCCCCTTTTCAATGTCCCTTTTAATGTCAATATACTGATTCATAAGATGACCCTCGCCTCTTTTGATACGCCTATAAATTCCTTTCTTATGCCCTAGTAGATATTTCAGCCTATTATTCATCCATTTTGGGTCATTTCTATTTGATCTAATTTCTTTATAAGGGATAAACGTTCTTTGAGCAGCATGTATAGTGTTCAGAAAACTGTCATATTGATAGCTCTCTTGGTTACCCCAGTCAACAGATGATAAGTGTTCTCTAAGCCCATCGTAATCTGCTAAGCGAAAATCTGGGACTGTTACTGAGTTATCCCTACTATCATACTTCCATTCAGTTCTAAATGTAATTGATTTGTGGTCGCTAGCACCCAGGTTCTCTGAAACTTCTAAATTATTAACAAGGGATTCATTGTTGCCAGAACTAAGTCAAGCAGGTTATTATCCCTTGTAGGTTCAGTCACAAACTGCTTCAAAAAACAATCCTGAACTACTTCTAAGAAGTCGTATGATTCTAAATTCCCAGTCAAGAAATTCCAATCAATATGACTAAAGTTAAAGTCTCCTAGAATTACTACATTATCGTGCCTTGTGGCCCTAACAATTTCCTCCCATAGTAGTCTCCCCTGGTCCCTATCTAAATTTGGGGGACGGTATATTACACCTAAAATTAATTTTTCATGCCCCTCTGAAAATTCTATCCAAACAGACTCTGTATGTGTTACTTCAGACTTAATACCCGTTTTTATGCAACAGTTCAAGCGATCTCGGACATACAATGCCACCCCACCCCCCCTTCCCGACACTTCTATCTACTTGGAACAATTTAAAACCCTGAATGTGACATTCTGCAGGCATGTCCCGACTTTTTGAATTAAACCACGTCTCAGTAATGGCAAATACATCAATGTTACCTGCACTAGCAACTAGTCTCAACTCGTCCATCTTATTCCTAGCACTGCGACTATTTGTGTAATAAATATTTAAAGACCCTCCTCTCTCTTTACCCTTCCTGCTCCTTTCTGTTATTCCACTAAACCTATTACTGTCCTTGTCAATTAGTGCCACTGGCTTTCCAATATCCACCTTATTTTGCCTATTACTAGTTCTCCTAGTACTCATATTACTACCCTGAGACTTCACAGTTTTCCCGCAAAAACCCATACCACTAACTATTCCTAGTTTAAAGACCTAACAGCTCCCTCCACTGCGTTGGCCAGTGCTCCCACCCCACACCTAGATAAGTGAACCCCATCCCTGGCATACATGTCATTTCTGCCATAGAAGAGGTCCCAGTTGTCAATGAATGTTACCGCATTTTCCTTACAGTATTTGTCCAGCCAGCAATTGACACCAATTGCTCTGGACAACCATTCATTTCCAACTCCTCTCCTTGGCAAAATGCCACATATGACAGGTTTCCCACCCTTCCTCCTAATTATCTCTATTGCTGACCTATACCTGCTAATCAGGTCCTCACTCCTACGTCTGCCAACATCGTTGCCTCCAGCATTGAGACAGATAATAGGATTGCTCCCATTACCTCTCATGATGTCATCCAGACGGCTAACAATATTCTTCATCCCAGTCCCAGGAAAACACACACTCTGCCTCCTACTCCTATCCTTCAAGCAGAATGCCCTATCCATGTACCTAACTTGGCTATCCCCAACAACAACAATGTTTTTATCTTCCTTGGCGTCGTCCTTCGTGATGCTCCCAGTAGTCGACTCACATTCGTCAGGTAGCATTACACCACTTGTGGAATTCGTCAAGACGTTCTCGATGGTCTTCTTTGGGGTTTCTAGGGATGTCTCACTCACGTCTGCCAAGGCTTCCTTGGTGCTCGTTGTGGCATTCCCAGTAGAACACTCACATTCGTCAGGTAGCACGGAGAATGGGTTGGAAGTTTCCACGGTAGTCTTCTGGTTTCTCGTTGTTTCTGCCTCTCCAACCGTTTTCTTGATCCTCAGCTTGGTTCCATGTTGCCCGGCCACTGACCAAGCTCCCCTCTTAACCTGGGGACTCACAACAGGAGGATTACTACGAATCCTCTTGTTCTCCTCCGTTAATCGCCGTATCTCCAGCTTAGCAACTCTGAGCTCCTCTCTCAGCTGCTGGTAAAGTTGCTTAAGAGAGGGCATCCTGGTTCAGATTCACAGAGAGCACACAAACAGGTCTTCACAGAGCTAAGTACACGTCACCACTGAGCTAAGTACACGTCGATGTGGTCAGTCCATCAATCTTGAATAGAATGAGTCCATCAATCTTGATGGACTTCAGAACCTTGCATTTATCAACACTGAACTGCATCTGCCACTTTTCTGACCAAGAATAGAGTTTGTCTAAATCCTCCTGAAGTTCCTTAACATAAGAATATAAGAACATAAGAAAGAAGGAACACTGCAACAGGCCTACTGACCCATGCGGAGCAGGTCCATGGCACCCCCCCCTGGATTAGACCAAAGACCCACCCCCCCGGATTATCCCAATGACCCACCCAGTCTGGTCATCCCCACTCAAGGATGGAGCACTGTACCAAACCCAACAGCACAAAATAGTCAGGTCCAACTCACACCCACCCACACCCACTCGTGTATTTATCTAACCTATTTTTAAAACTACACAACGTTTTAGCCTGAATAACTGTACTCGGGAGCTTGTTCCACTCATCCACAACTCTATTACCAAACCAGTGCTTTCCTATATCCTTCCTGAATCGGAATTTTTCCAACTTGAAACCATTGTTGCGAGTCCTGTCTTGGCTGGAAATTTTCAGCACGTTATTTACATCCCCTTTATTTATTCCTGTTTTCCATTTATACACCTCAATCATATCCCCCCTAATTCTACGCCTTTCGAGAGAGTGCAGATTCAGGGCCCTCAGTCTATCCTCATAGGGAAATTTCTGATACGTGGGATCATCTTTGTCATCCTCCTTTGTACGTTTTCCAGAGCATTTATATCCATTCTGTAATACGGTGACCAGAACTGAGCAGCATAGTCTAAATGAGGCCTAACAAAGGATATATAGAGTTGAAGAACAACCTGAGGACTTCTATTATTTATACTTCTAGATATGAAGCCAAAAATTCTGTTAGCTTTATTGTGAACACTAATGCACTGTTGTCTTGGTTTTAGATTACTGCTAACCAGAACTCCAAAATCCTTTTCGCAATCGGTAGTATTAAGATCTACATTATTTAGTTTATATGTGGCATGGTTATTTAACTGTCCAACATTTAGAACTTTGCATTTGTCAATATTAAACTGCATCTGCCACTTCTCCGACCATTGCGTCAGTCTATTCAGATCATGAAGAATTGAGACACTTATGCAACACATGGGTTGCATAAGTGTCTCAATTCTTCAACTTGTCGGTTTTCAAAACCATTCATCATATTCAAATCATCCTGGAGTGCTCTAATGTCCTCATTAGAATGTATTGGACGGCCTATTTTGGTGCCATCAGCAAATTTGCTTATGTCACTATTTATTCCCTCATCTATGTCGTTTGTGTAAATTGTGAACAACAACGGGCCCAACACTGACCCCTGAGGAACACCGCTTGTGACGTGCCCCCATTCTGATTTCTCCCCATTTATGCAAACTCTCTGCTGTCTATTTGTTAGCCATGCCTCTACCCAGGAAAAATTTCTCCTCCTATTCCGTGTGCCCTAAGTTTCCTCATAGCCTCTGGTGTGGAACTCTATCGAAAGGCTTACTGAAGTCCATATACACAATATCATATTCATTACCATGATCTACCTCCTCAAACACCTTAGTGAAAAAAGTTAGTAAATTCGTAAGACAGGGACGTCCCTTTGTAAAACCGTCTGTGCCTGTCAAGATGGCTACGAATTGCTTCGGCAATTATTGATTCCATAAATTTTCCCAACCTTGTAAATAGGTATTACATTTGCCATTTTCCACTTATCAGGCACTATGCCAGTTTGTAGTGATATGTTAAAAAGATTAGCCAAAGGCATGCTAAGTTCCTCTTTACATTCCTTTAACACCCTTGCAAACAGTTAATCAGGACCTGGGGATTTGTTAGGTTTTAGTTTCTCTATTTGTCTGAGGACCATGTCACTAGTTACCGCAATCGTACATAGTTTATCCTGTTCTACATAATCTATTATTTCAGGAATATCGCTAGTATTTTCCTGGGTGAAAACTGGGAGGAAGTAGGTATTTAGAATTTCACACATATCCTTATCACTGTCAGTGATCTGACCAGAGTTACTCTTAAGTGGGCCAATCTTGTCCCTAATCTTACTTCTGTATACCTGAAAGAACCCTTTTGGGTTAGTCTTTGAATCCCTTGCGACCTTAGCCTCATAATCCCTTTTTGTTTTTCTTATTCCCTTTTTTATTTCTCTCTTTAATTGAATATATTGATTTCTTAACTGCCCATTCCCTCTTTTGAAACGCCTATATATGCCTCTCTTTTGACCAATGGGATGTTTTAATCCATTGTTCATCCATTTGGGATCATTTTTGTTAGATCTAATTTCCCTACTCGGAACAAAAGTTGTCTGGGCAGCTAGAACTATGCTCTGAAAAACGTCATATTGGCAACCAAGATCACCTACCTGACCCATAGTCAGGACATCCCAATTTAGCCCACCCAGGTAATTTTTCAGTCCCACGAAGCCGGCCAAGCGAAAATCTGGGACAGAGATTTGATTGCATTTAGTTGGGTAATTCCATGATATATTGAAACTAAGTGATTTGTGATCACTTTCCCCAAGCTCATCATTAACCTCAAGATTAGTGAATCTTTGTTGGCAAGAACCAAGTCAAGCAGATTGTTTCCTCTAGTTGGTTCTGTCACAACCTGTTCTAAAAAGCAATCCTGAACCGTTTCAAGAAAGTCACTAGACTCAAGGTTTCCTGTCATATTGTTCCAATCAATTTGTCTAAAGTTGAAATCTCGCATTATCACAACATTTTCATATCTAGACGCCTTATGAATTTCGTCCCATAACAGCTTACTGCACTCCCTATCAAGGTTTGAGGGCCTATAAATCACACCAAAAATTAATTTGTCACGTCCCTCGATAAACTGTAGCCAAACCGATTCTGCGTTCGACGTTTCTAATCTTATATCATGTCTAAGACAACAATTTAAATTTTCTCCGACATACATCGCCACACCACCACCCTTCCTGTTGACCCTATCAGTGTGGAATAGTTTGTAACCCTGTATGTTGCATTCAGAAGGCATTTCTGTCTTTTAGGTTGAACCAGGTCTCTGTTATACCAATAATATCTATATTACCTACACTTGCAAGTAATTTTAGCTCACCTATTTTATTTCTTAGACTCCTACTATTTGTAGTAAACCTTTAGGGAGCTAGTCACTCGTTGCCCTCTACTATCTCTCTTTGTTTGTTGATCAAATGATTTGCCATTACTAGTAACTTTATTTTGAATATTGTCTTTTAAACATATCCCTGAGGTATCCCGGTAATAACTGCTGTTTTTAACCCTAATGCTGCAGCCTGATTGTTTCCCACAAACACCCATACCTCTATAATCTATCAGTTTAAATTCCTAGACAAGTCATCAATTACCCTCTCAATTGAATTGGCTAATGCAACCACTCCATCACCAGAGAGATGAACCCCATCCCTTGCATACATATCACGTTTGTCAAAGAAAAGGTCCCAGTTATCAATGAATGGAATTGCAAGTTCCTTGCAGTACCTGTCTAGCAAGAGATTTATACCAATTGCCCTAGAGATCCATTCATTGCCCACTCCCTTTCTAGACAAGATGCTACATATGACTGGGATCCCTCCCTTAGATCTAACTACTTCTATGGCTGACCTGTACTTATCCAGCAGCTCCTCTCTCCTGCCCTTCCCAATGTCATTACCCCCAGCACTAAGACAGATAATGGGCTTGTTCCCATTACCTGCCATAATATTATCCAACCTGCTGACTATGTCACCAACACCAGCTCCAGGAAGACAGACACTCTCTGTCTGAACTTTCTGTCTCTGTTACAAAATGCACGGTCCATATATCTTACCTGAGAATCGCCTACTATTAAAATATTCTTACCTTGATTAGCAGGGGAATCAGTGGTACCTTCAACCTCACTAACCACTAACGTACACTCGTCTTGGAGAACAGAGAATCGATTTCCTACCTTCACATCTTCTCTATTTACTCTCATCTTCCTTCTTCCTGAACTGTGAACCACTTGCCACTTAAAGCGGCTGCCACTCTCACTGCTGGTGACCATTCTTACCTTACCAGCTAAATCCTTCTCACACTCGCTCCCTTCCTCGGCTTCCTATTTTCCTCCTGAAGTAGAATCTCCTTCAACACATGAGCCTGGGATTCTAAAGCACTACAACAAGCCATGGTATGAGTAACAGCTCACGCTACCACGTTTGAATCAATTATCCTACCTATTTTTGTGTCATCGGCGAATTTGCTCATATCACTAGTAATACCCTCATCAAAGTCATTGATATATATATATAATAAACAACAACGGGCCTAAGACTGATCCCTGTGGTACGCCACTTGTTACAGATCCCCACTGATCCAGCTGATGTCGTGATTGTATCTGACATCCAACTGATGCTGTGGGAAACTGGTTAACTGGAGATACGTTTCCGAGGTGCATAGTGCCTGCACACCAAGACTCTGGATCAAGAGCGCCGGCACCCAGACTCCCGTAGAGACGTTGTGGATGTGTGGTGCATCATCACATCACGATGTCTGGGTGTAACTAAATTATAACGTGTGTACGTAATTAACAACGTGTGTAAGTAATTAAACACCACGTGTGTACGTAATTAGGCACCACGTGTGTACGTAATTAAACATTTGCTGCCTGGCTAACTAGCAGTGGGAAGCGCCATTGATTCATTTGTATTTAAATCTGTTTCCTCCTCTTTTGAAATTTGATGAAGTTAAGGTGAAAGCAACTGGAAGCAATTAGTGTGAGTGATTACTGGCAGGTACCAGTTGTTACTGTTAGGTACCGGTTGTTACTGCCAGGTACTGGTTGTTACTGCCAGGTACCGGTTGTTACTGCCAGGTACTGGTTTGTTACTGCCAGGTACTGGTTGTTACAGCAAGGTACTGGTTGTTACAGCCAAGTACTGGTTGTTACTGCCAGGTACCGGTTGTTACTGCCAGGTACCGGTTGTTACTGCCAGGTACCGGTTGTTACTGCCAGGTACTGGTTTGTTACTGCCAGGTACTGGTTGTTACAGCCAGGTACTGGTTACTGCCAAGTACCGGTTGTTACTACGAGGTACTGGTTGTTACTGCCAGGTATTGGTTGTTGCTGCCAGGTACCGGTTGTTACTTCCAGGTACCGGTTACTTCCAGGTACTGGTTGTTACTGCCAGGTACCGGTTACTACCAGGTACCGGTTGATACTGCCAGGTACTGGTTGATACTGCCAGGTACTGGTTGTTACTGCCAGGTACTGGTTGTTACTGCCAGGTACCGGCTGTTACTGCCAGGTACCGGTTGTTACTGCCAGGTACCGGTTGTTCCAGATACCGGTTACTTCCAGGTACCGGTTGTTACTGCCAGGTACCGGCTGTTACTGCCAGGTGCCGGTTGTTACTGCCAGATACTGGTTGTTACTGCCATCCACTGGTTGTTACTGCCATCCACTGGTTGTTACGTGTAGTTAGTGACGGATACTGTCAATTACTGGTGGTTACATGTGGTTACCACCAGGCATTACCATTTATTGATACTTATGCCTAACTACTAGTAGCTACAGAGGGACCTCAAGTTATTAGAAGTTAATAGTATTACTGCTTTTAACTAGCAGTTGCGGTAGATTCTGGCAGTTACCGATACCTACCAGCAGATGTCGCCAGTTACTTGTTACTGCTGGTGACTGATGGTGGTTGTTGGTAGCTAGCAGCCTACGGCAAGAACAGAGACCCTACTAACCACTCACGGAGATTCGTACCTTTTGCTAGCTAGCAAGGTGAGCAGAGGCCGCCACTGATTACAAATGCAGTATGCATATTTTATTGAGACGAATCTCACACCGATCATAGCTATGGCGAGCTCTAGCTCCTGTCCTAATGTCATTGACGTAACTGTTATCTGACAAAGTAAGAACCAGTAGTAATTGCGGCTCTCAGTCGCATGAAGCAAATATTGTTTAAAGCGAGATGGATTATTCTGATCAGGCTGGATAAATTTTTGAACAAGCTGGATAATTTTCAGCCAGCTGGATAATTTAAACTAGTTTAAAAACCATCTGGATAGCTGTAACCGTGAGATATTTTAAACAAGCTAGATATTACTGAGAGTGTTGAAACATCTGCCAGACTACAGACAGTTAGAGGATAGTTAGCGGTAGTTAATGAGCTTTTGCTGAAAGCAGGTGCAGGTGGCAGGCTGGTGGAAGGCTGTCGGCAGTCTGGTGGCAGGTTTGTGGCAGGCAGGTGGTGGCAGGCACGTGGTGGCAGGCAGGTGGTGGCAGGCAGGCAGGCAGGTGGTGGCTGGCAGGCAGGTGGTGGCTGGCAGGTGGTGGCAGGCAGGCAGGTGGTGGCGGGCAGGTGGTGGCAGGCAGGCAGGTGGTGGCGGGCAGGCAGGTGGTGGCAGGCAGGCAGGTGGTGGCAGGCAGGCAGGTGGTGGCAGGCAGGTGGTGGCGGGCAGGCAGGTGGTGGCGGGCAGGCAGGTGGTGGCAGGCAGGCAGGTGGTGGCAGGCAGGTGGTGGTGGCAGGCAGGTGGTGGCAGGCAGGCAGGCAGGTGTTGGTGGCGGGCAGGCAGGTGGTGGCAGGCAGGTGGTGGCAGGCAGGCAGGTGGTGGCAGGCAGGCAGGTGGTGGCAGGCAGGTGGTGGTAGGCAGGCAGGTGGTGGCAGGCAGGCAGGTGGTGGCAGGCAGGTGATGGCAGGCAGGCAGGTGGTGGCTGGCAGGTGGTGGCAGGCAGGTGGTGGCAGGCAGGTGGTGGCAGGCAGGCAGGCAGGTGGTGGCAGGCAGGTGGTGGCAGGCAGGCAGGTGGTGGCAGGCAGGTGGTGGCAGGCAGGCAGGTGGTGGCAGGCAGGTGGTGGCAGGCAGGTGGTGGCAGGCAGGCAGGTGGAGGCAGGCAGGTGGTGTCAGGCAGGTGGTGGCAGGCAGGCAGGTGGTGGCAGGCAGGTGGTGGCAGGCAGGCAGGTGGTGGCAGGCAGGTGGTGGCAGGCAGGTGGTGGCAGGCAGGCAGGTGGTGGCAGGCAGGTGGTGGCTGGCAGGCAGGTGGTGGCAGGCAGGCAGGTGGTGGCAGGCAGGTGGTGGCAGGCAGGTGGTGGCAGGCAGGCAGGTGGTGGCTGGCAGGTGGTGGCAGGCAGGTGGTGGCAGGCAGGCAGGTGGTGGCAGGCAGGTGGTGGCAGGCAGGTGGTGGCAGGCAGGCAGGTGGTGGCAGGCAGGTGGTGGCAGGCAGGCAGGTGGTGGCAGGCAGGTGGTGGCAGGCAGGCAGGTGGTGGCAGGCAGGTGGTGGCAGGCAGGCGGTGGCAGGCAGGTGGTGGCAGGCAGGTGGTGGCTGGCAGGTGGTGGCAGGCAGGCAGGTGGTGGCTGGCAGGTGGTGGCAGGCAGGTGGCTGGCAGGTGGTGGCAGGCAGGTGGTGGCAGGCAGGAGGGGGGAGGCAGGCAGGTGGTGGCTGGCAGGTGGTGGCAGGCAGGTGGCAGGCAGGTGGTGGCAGGCAGGTGGTGGTGGCTGGCAGGTGGTGGCAGGCAGGTGGTGGCAGGCTGGCAGGTGGTGGCAGGCAGGTGGTGGCAGGCAGGTGGTGGCAGGCTGGCAGGTGGTGGCAGGCAGGCGGGGGCAGGCAGGCAGGAGGTGGCAGGCAGGTGGTGGCAGGCAGGTGGTGGCAGGCAGGCAGGTGGTGGCAGGCAGGTGGTGGCAGGCAGGTGGTGGCAGGCAGGCGGTGGCAGGCTGGCAGGGGGTGGCAGGCAGGTGGTGGCAGGCAGGTGGTGGCAGGCAGGTGGTGGCAGGCAGGCAGGCAGGTGGTGGCAGGCAGGTGGTGGCAGGCAGGCAGGTGGTGGCAGGCAGGTGGTGGCAGGCAGGTGGTGGCAGGCAGGTGGTGGCAGGCAGGTGGTGGCTGGCAGGCAGGTGGTGGCAGGCAGGTGGTGGCTGGCAGGCAGGTGGTGGCTGGCAGGTGGTGGCTGGCAGGCAGGTGGTGGCAGGCAGGTGGTGGCAGGCAGGTGGTGGCAGGCAGGAACTATTAAACAGAGGACAAGACTACATAGTACGAGTCTTATTTACATTTAATTTACATGGAATTAAACTATTAAACTTTAATTCAAACACGCGGGTTACTGTCTCCCCTCCCCTCCCTCCCCTCCCCCAGCACCCCCTTCCCCTACTCTACCCCCTCCGTCTCATCCTCCTTTACCCCTCCTCTTATCTACCCCTTTCCTCTTCTACCACCCTCCCTTCTTTAACCCCTACCTTCCTCCATTTCATGTTGTTTTTCCTCCTCCTCTCTCTGCCCCCCTCCCTCCCACCTCCACTCTCTGCCCCCCTCCCTCCCACCTCCTCTCTCTGCCCCCCTCCCTCCCACCTCCTCTCTCTGTCCCCCTCCCTCCCACCTCCTCTCTCTGTCCCCCTCCCTCCCACCTCCTCTCTCTGCCCCCCTCCCTTCCACCTCCTCTCTCTGCCCCCTCCCTCCCACCTCTCTCTGCCCCCCTCCCTCCCACCTCCTCTCTCTGCCCCCCTCCCTCCCACCTCCTCTCTCTGCCCCCTCCCTCCCACCTCCTCTCTCTGCCCCCCTCCCTCCCACCTCCTCTATGCCCTTCCCTATTTTTTACCCTTTCCCCTCTCTTCTCATTCCATACCCCTCATACCCCCCTTTTCCGTCTACTTCAACCTCACCCCCTCCTCCCCAACCATCATGAGAACCCCCACTCAGAAACCACATCACCATCCACAACCACCCTACCCATCCACCCCCCACTACCCGTACCCACCATCCCCCACTACAACTCCCACTACCCTCATCCCCCACTCCCCCCGCACCTCCCCCTCCCTCCGCACCTCCCCCTCCCCCCGCACCTCCCCCCCCCCTCTTTCCCTAACTCGTGAAAACTCTCAATTCCCTTAATGACACTTGAAGAAAATTATAAAATAACTTGTTCTATTTTGTTTTCCTCTTCCCCCCTCTCTTCCCTTTCCCCTCTCTTCCCTTTCCCCTCTCTCCCCTTTCCCCTCTCTTCCCTTTCCCCTCTCCCCCCTTCCCTCCACCTCCCTCTCTCTTTTTCTCCTTCGTTGTCTCACTTCTTTCCCCTCCAATTAATGCTTCCCTTCCATCTCTTCCTGTTCTCTCCCTCCTTTCCCAGCAGTCTTATTCTCTCTCCTTTTTCCTCTATCCGTGTCTTCCCCTTTCATCCTTTCGCTGTCCATCTTGTTATTTTTTCTTTCTCCCTTTTATTTCCTTTCTTACCCTCCTGTCCACACACTTTGAGACATTCTCCTTCTCTCCACTTTCTCTAGCTCTCTTCTTTTTCTCTTTTCTTTTCTTTCTATCAGTACCTTTTTTTGTACTTTTCCCTTTGATTCCCTTCGCTTATTTTTGGTTAATCTTTTCTTACCCTCTCCATCATTCTTTGCCCCTTTCTTCCTTTCTTCTGATGCCTTCTTTCCCTTTTCCTTTTTTCCGACCCCCTACCCTCTTTCTCCTTCCCCTTGCTTTCCTACCACACTCTTTCCTCTCACTTCTATGCTCTCTTTTGTCTATTTCTCTCTTCCATTCCTCCGTCTCTCTTCCTCTTTCTTCCATTACTTTCTTCCTCCTCTTTCATCCCATGTACGTCCTTCCCTCCCTTTTTTTTCCACCGTTCTGGCTCTTTTTTATCCTCTTTCTCTTCTTTCTTTCGCTGTTTCTATATTCTCTACTCTCCTTCTCTATCCCTCTTCTTTTCTCCCTTTCACCTTTCTAACCATTTCCTTCTCTATCTCCTTTCCACCTAACCAAAGTCCGCTCCTTCCCCTTTCCTTTTTTCTCTCCCCTCTTCTCTCCTTTCTCAGTATCTAGGAAGGGGAAGGAATACCCTTCATCCAGAGAGGGTAAACGGGCGTCCCCTCACCCAGGGAGGGTACTCTGGAAGGGTAGAAGGAAGGTTGGAGGGGTACAGGGTAGGCTGGAAGGGTAGAGGGTAAGGTGGAGGTGTGGAAGGTAGGCTAGAAGGTGGATGGCAGGCTAGAAGAGTGGAGGGTAGGCTGGAGTTGTGGAAGGTAGGCTGGAGGGGTGGAGGGTAGGCTGGAGTTGTGGAAGGTAGGTTGGAGGGGTGAAGGGTAGGCTGGAGTTGTGGAAGGTAGGCTGGAGGGGTGGAGGGTAGGCTGGAGTTGTGGAAGGTAGGCTGGAGGGGTGGAGGGTAGGCTGGAGTTGTGGAAGGTAGGCTGGAGGGGTGGAGGGTAGGCTGGAGTTGTGGAAGGTAGGCTGGAGGGGTGGAGGGTAGGCTGGAGTTGTGGAAGGTAGGCTGGAGGGGTGGAGGGTAGGATGGAGTTGTGGAAGGTAGGCTGGAGGGGTGGAGGGTAGGCTGGAGTTGTGGAAGGTAGGCTGGAGGGGTGGAGGGTAGGCTGGAGGGGTGGAGGGTAGGCTGGAGGGGTGGAGGGTAGGCTGGAGGTGTGGAAGGTAGGCTGGAGGGGACGAAGGTAGGCTGGAAGGTGGATGGTAGGCTGGAGGGGTGGAGGGTAGGCTGGAGGTGTGGAGGGTAGGCTGGAGGGGTGGAGGGTAGGTTGGAAGGGTGGAGGGTAGGTTGGAAGGGTGGAGGGTAGGTTGCAGGGGTGGAGGGTAAGCTGGAGGGGTGGAAGGTAGACAGGAGTGGAGGGTAGGCTAGAGGGGTGGAGGGTAGGCGGGAGGGGTAGAGGGTAGGCTGGAGGGGTGGAGGGTAAGCTGGAGGGGTGGAAGGTAGACAGGAGTGGAGGGTAGGCTAGAGGGGTGGAGGGTAGGGGGAGGGGTGGAGGGTAAGCTGGAGGGGTGGAGGGTAGGCTGGAGGGGTGGAAGATGGAGTGGAGGGTAGGTTGGAGGGGTGGAGGGCAGAGTGGAGGGTAGAGGGGAGGGGTGGAGGGTAGGCTGGAGGGGTGGAGGGTATGCTGGACGGGTGGAGGGTACGCTGGAGGGGTAGAGGGTTGGCTGGAGGGGTGGAGAGTAGGTTGGAGGGGTGGAGGGTAGGCTGCTGGCGTGGAGGGTAGGCTGGAGGGGTGGAGGGTAGGTTGGAGGGGTGGAGGGTAGGCTGCTGGGGTGGAGGGTAGGCTAGAGGGGTGGAGATTAGGCTGTAGGGGTGGAGATAAGGCTGTAGGGGTGGAGGGTAGGCTGGAGGGGTGGAAGGTAGGCTGGACGGGTGGAGGGTAGGCTGCTGGGGTGGAGGGTAGGCTGAAGGGGTGGAGGGTAAGCTAGAGGGGTGGAGGGTAGGCTGGATGAGTGGGGGTAGGTTGGAGGGGTGGAGAGTAGGCTGCTGGGGTGGAGTGTAGGCTGGAGGGGTGGAAGGTAAGCTGGAGGTGCGGAAAGTAGGTTGGGGGATGGAGGGTAAGCTGGAGGGGTGGAGGGTAGGCTGGAGGGGTGGACGGTAGGCTGGAGGTGTAGAAGGTAGGCTGGAGGGTAGGCTGGAGTGGTGGAGATTAGGCTGTAGGGGTGGAGGGTAAGCGGGAGGGGTGGAGATTAGGCTGGAGAGGTGGAGATTAGGCTGGAGGGGTGGAGGGTAGGCTGGAGGGGTGGAAGGTAGGCTGGACGGGTGGAGGGTAGGTGGGAGGGGTGGAGGGTAGGCTGCTGGGGTGGAGGGGTGGAGGGTAAGCTTGAGGGGTGGAGGGTAGGCTGCAGGGGTGGAAGGTAGGCTGGAGGGGTGGAGAGTAGGCTGGATGGGTGGGGGGTAGGTTGGAGGGGTGGAGAGTAGGCTGCTGGGGTGGAGGGTAGGCTGGAGGGGTGGAGGGTAAGCTGGAGATGCGGAAAGTAGGTTGGGGGATGGAGGGTAAGCTGGAGGGGTGGAGGGTAGGCTTCTGGGGTGGACGGTAGGCTGGAGGTGTAGAAGGTAGGCTGGAGGGGTGGAGGGTAGGCTCGAGGGGTGGAGGGTAGGCTGGAGGGGTGGAGGGAGGAGTGGAGGGTAGGCTGGAGGGGTGGAGGGTGGGGTGGAGGGTAGGCTGGAGGGGTGTAGGGTAAGCTGCAGGGTAGGCTGGAGGTGCGGAAAGTAGGCTGGGGGGATGGAGGGTAGGCTGTAGGGGTGGAGGGTAGGCTGGAGGGGTGGAGGGTAGGCTGGAGAGGTGGAGGGTAGGCTGGAGAGGTGGAGGGTAGGGTGGAGGGATGGTGGGTAGGGTGGATGGTAGGGTGGAGGGTAGGCTGTAGGGGTGGAGGGTAGGCTGGAGTGGTGGAGGGTAGGCTGGAGGGGTGGAGGGTAGGCTGGAGGGGTGGAGGGTAGGCTTGAGGGGTGGTGGGTAGGCTGTAGGGGTGGAGGGTAGGCTGAAGGGTAGGCTGTAGGGCTGAAGGGTAGACTGTAGGGGTGGAGGGTAGGCTGGAGGGGTGGAGGGTAGGCTGGAGGGGTGGAGGGTAGGCTGGAGTGGTGGAGGGTAGGCTGGAGGGGTGGAGGGTAAGCTGGAGGGGTGGAGGTAGGCTGCAGGGAACACTGGTGCTCTGACCTGTGTGATTTCCCAGGGCTCCTATGACGAGCTGATGCTTCCTCCCACTTAAAAATTACTCTGCCTTTATGCCTTGCCAATTTAAACTCTTTCTCTCTTTCTTTCTTTGTGCGCTCACGCGCGCGCGCGCGTGTGTGTGTGTGTGTGTGTGTGTGTGTGTGTGTGTGTGTGTGTGTGTGTGTGTGTGTGTGTGTGTGTGTGTGTGTGTGTGTGTATGTGTGTGTGTGTGTGTGTGTGTACTCGTCTTATTGTACTCGCCTAACTGTAGTTGCAAGGGTCGAGTAACAGCTCCTGGCCCCGCCTCTTCACTAATCGCCACTAGGTCCACTCTCTCCCTGCTCCATGAGCTTTATCATGCCTATCCTTAAAGTTATGTATGGATCCTGATTCCACTACATCACTCTCCAGATTATTCCACTTCCTGACAATTCTACGACTGAAATCACATCTCTGTGACTCGTCTGAGCCTTCAGCTTCCAGTTGCGACCCTTTGTTGCTGTGTCCCATCTGTGGAACATCCTGTTTCTGTCCACCTTGCCGATTCCTCGCAGTATTTTATATGTCGTTATTGTCGTGTGGGGTTCGGTAGGAGATTGATGGATAAGGTAATCTCACTTGTTGGATATTAACGCTATATTGTCAGGTTGTACATAGTTCTACTGTCTTCAAGTTATGTCCTAGAATTTGTATTGATAAAGCCACTGGATGGCGAAACGTCTACAATAAAGATACCCAGATGTTGCACATGTGTCTTACTCTCATCTTGTCGGTATTATATACCATTTCGTACACAACACGCTATATTGTCAGAGTGTGGCAATGGGAGAAGGAGCCCAGCCTGCCGTGTTCTGCCTTCTTCTATGCCTATGCGTCGAGTGAGAGGGAGGCAGCTTGTCTCACTGACTCATGCTGTATCCCGTGACGTCATACAGTCACTCGGCCTAGGGATCTTCTATATAAAGCACATGGATGGAACTATGATACGCTATACAACACACATAAGGGGATCAGCAACTATGCTGACATTATCATGTCCCCCCTCCTCTCTCTCCTGTCTTAGTGTCGTCAGGTCGATTTCCCTTACCTTTCTTCGTAGGACATTCCCTTTAGCTCTGGAACAAGCCTTGTTGAAAACCTTTGCACTTTCTCTAATTTCTTGACCAGGCGAGGGTTCAATACTGGTGCTACATACTCCAATATGGGCCTGACGAACACTGTGTACAGTCTTGAACGATTCCTTACTGAGGTGCCGGAACGCTATTCTTAGGTTTGCTAGTCGCCCATATGCTGCAGCAGTTATTTGGTTAATGTGGGCCTCAGTATTATGCTCACCCCAAGATCCTTTTCCTTGAATGAGGTTTGCAGTCTTTGGCCCCCTAGATTGTACTCTGTCTGCGGTCTTCTTTGCATTCCCCCTATCTTCATGACTGCACTTGGTGGAGTTAAACTCTAGGAGCCAGTTGCTGAACTAGGCTTGCAGCCTGTCCGGATCCCTTTGTAGTCCTGCCTGGTCCTCGTCCGACTGAATTCTTTTCATTAGCTTCACATCGTCTGCAAACAGGGATATTTCTAAATCTATCCCTTCCGTCATGTCATTTACATATGCCAAAAACAGCACCGATCCTAGGTCCTAGGATTGACCCCTGTGGAACCCTGCTCGTCATAGGCGCCCACTCTGACACCTTGACGCATACCATGACTCGCTGTAGACTTCCCGTCATGTATTCTCTGATCCATTGCAGTGCATTCCCTGTTACACCTACCTAGTCCTCCAACATTTTGAACTAATCTCTTGTGTGGAACTGTGTCAAAAGCCTTCTTACAGTCTAAGAGAACGAAGTCTACCCACCCCTCTCTCTTGCCTTACCGCCGTCACCTTGTCATAGAACTCCAGTAGGTTTGTGACACAGTATTTCCCTTTCCTGAAACCGTGCTGGTTGTCGTGTGCGCGCACGCTCACCTAATTGTACTCACCTAATTGTGGTTGCAGGGGTCGAGACTCAACTCCTAGCCCCGCCTCTGTGTGTGTGTGTATGTACTCACCTAATTGTACTCACCTAATTGTGGTTGCAGGGGTCGAGACTCAGCTCCTGGCCCCTCATCTTCACTGATCGCTACTAGGTCCTCTCTCTCTCTGCTTCCAGAGCTTTGTCATACATCGTCTTAAACCTATGTATGGTTCCTGCATCCACTACATCACTTGCTAGGCTATTCCACTTCCTGACGACTCTGTGGCTGAAGAAGTACTTCCTAAAATCTGTGACTCGTCTGAGTCTTCATCTTCCAATTGTGACCCCTTGTTTCTGTGTCCCCTCTCTGGAACATCCTGTCTCTGTCCACCTTGTCTATTCCACGCATTATTTTGTATGTTATGTCTCCCCTGACCCTCCTGTCCTCCAGTGTCGTCAGTCCGATTTCCCTCAACCTTTCTTCGTAGGACAATCCCGAGTTCCGGAAGTAGCCTTGTTGCAAACCTTTGTACTTTCTCTAATTTCTTGACGTGATTGACCAGGTGTAGGTTCCAAACTGGTGCTGCATACTCCAGTATGGGTCTGACGTACACAATATACAGTGTCTTGAACGATTCGTAAGGTATCGGAACGCTATTCTCAGGTTTGCCAGGCGCCCATATGCTGCAGCATTTATCTGGTTGATGTGTGCCTCCGGAGACGTGCTCGGTGTTATGGTCACCCCAAGATCTTTCTCCTTGAGTGAGGTTTTCAGTCTTTGTCCACCTAGCCTATACTCTGTCTGCGGTGTTCTTTGCCTTTCCCCAATCTTCATGACTTTGCATTTGGCAGGGTTGAATTCGAGAAGCCAGTTTCTCGACCACGTGTCCAGTCTGTCCAGGTCTCTTTGTAGTCCTGCCTGATCCTCATCCGATTTAATCCTTCTCATTAACTTCACATCATCTGCGAACAGGGACACTTCAGAGTCTATCCCTTCCATCATGTCATTCACATATATCAAAAATAGCACTGGTCCTAGGACTGACCCCTGTGGGGCCCCGCTAGTCACTGGCGCCCACTGTGATACCTCATCACGTACCATGACTCGTTGTTGCCTCCCTGTCAGGTTTTCTCTGATCCACTGCAGTGCCCTTCCTGTTATATACACCTGGTCTTCCAGCTTTTGCACTAATCTCCTGTGAGGAACTGTGTCGAAGGCCTTCCTGAAGTCCAGGAAAATGCAACCAACCCACCCCTCTCTCTCGTCTTACTTCTGTTACCTTGTCATAAAACTCCAGAAGGTTTGTGACACAGGATTTGCCTTCCATGAATCCGTGCTGGTTGTTTATAGGTGATCCAGCACTCTCCTCCTGATAATCTCTTCCATGACTGCATACTATACACGTCAGAGACACTGGTCTGTAGTTTAGTGCCTTGTTTCTGTCTCCTTTCTTAAAAATGGGGACTACATTTACCGTCTTCCATACCTCAGGTAGTTGCCCAATTTCAAGGGATGTATTGAAGATTTTTTTTTTTTTTTTTTTTTTTTTTTTTTTTTTTTTTTTTTTTTTTGTGTGTGTGTGTGTGTGTGTGTGTGTGTGTGTGTGTGTGTGTGTGTGTGTGTGTGTGTGAGCGCGCGCGCTAATTCTGCACTTCAGCAGAAGGCTGTGTCGGTTACAATAGAAAGATTACAATTTAACTTATCTACGTGGCCCGGTGGCTAAAGCTCCCGCTTCACACACGGAGGGCCCGGGTTCGATTCCTGGCGGGTGAAAACATTTCGACGCGTTTCCTTACACCAGTTGTCCTGTTCACCTAGCAGCAAATAGGTACCTGGGTGTTAGTCGACTGGTGTGGGTCGTATCCTGGGGGACAAGATTGAGGACCCCAATGGAAATAAGTTACAGTCCTCCATGACGCACTGACCTTCTTGGGTTATCCTGGGTGGCTAACCCTCCGGGGTTAAAAATCCGAAAAAGAATCTTATCTCTTACAGGAGCCGCGACCTGCAACGCGGAATCACCACACACGAACCCTCGCGCTCAGTTCTCTATCCAGTTTTAAATGAATTCTTTGCGAGTTATTCATTACAACTTATCTGCGTGCAATGACACTCATTCTGAAGACACCAGAGCCAGAGTTCCACCTGTGTTGGTGAGGGAAGGTGGCTATGTAGAACAGGAAGCTAACGTCGCAGACGGCGGCGCCTGCGCACTTCACCTGAAAAAAGACATCGTTGCTTTCCTATCGTAACCAACACATCCCTCTGGCAGAGTGCAGATGTCACACACGTAAAGCCTCGGGTTCGATTCCTGTCCAGTTTAGCTTGAATTTAGAGACAATTACTCATTTCTCTTGTGTGGAACTGTCAAAAGCCTTCTTACAGTCCAAGAAAACGAAATCTGCCCCCCCCTCTCTCTCTCTTGCCTTTCCGCCGTCACCTTGTCATTGAACTCCAGTAGGTTTGTGATAGGATTTCCCTTCCCTGAAACCGTGCTGGTTGCCGTGTGTGCGTGTGCGTGTGTGTGTGTGTGTGTGTGTGTGTGTGTGTGTGTGTGTGTGTGTGTGTGTGTGTGTGTGTGTGTGTGTGTGTGTGTGTGTGTGTGTGTGTGTGTATGTGTGTGTGTGTTTGTTTCCACCTTACCTATCACTCTTCCCAGAAACAAGACACAAAACAAAACTAAAATGTTTCCATAAATAGAATCTGTAAAAATAGTGCTCATTTGACTGATTCTAAAGAGAAAAATCCTGGTCCATTAGCAAGACCGAGGGATTAACCGCTAGCTAGAGTGGACCCGGCTAACCCATCAAATATAAACGACACACACCAATGCGAGGTCAATGCTCAATACACACACACACACACACACACACACACACACACAAAATCATATCCGAGTGATAGTGAATCTCTAAATATAAAACTAGTGTACAGGAATAATGATTCAACGATGTGGCCTTTTTAAAGAAGACCTGAGTGAATGTGAAAAAAAATGAATTGAGAACCGTAGGAGAGAGAGACATGACAGTGTCATCAGCAGGCTTCAGAAATGCTTTTGTTTACTAAATAGCTGTACCGGAAATGAAAGTGACTTGATAAAGGTCTACAACGAATGAAACGTTGTCACAGTAAAAAGCTCGATCAGCTACCTGTGTTTTTCCTTCGTCTTTATTGACAAAACTTCTTTGTATCTGTCTCTAAACTTGATTAAATGAAAGCTAAAAAAGAGAGAATAAAAAATGGTCAAAACAGAAACAAAGTGGGCATATCAAAACAAATTTTGATAAAAGTAGACGAGGTACTGTGGAGTAGCTGTCAACAACAGCTAGGAAGACTTGAAGATGTCCTGAGCTTGCCGAGTTGTCGTAAGTGGCATAATGACTCGAGTATGTGTTAACAAGAGCAGAGACTCCACCTAAAAGAAAGTCGATGGAAATAGAGTTACAGCAAAGGCGGAAGAAAAAAAAAGAGAAAAGGGGAGAAATGTGGAGTACAGACGAAAGACGAGAGGGATTAACGAAGAAACAACGATGAAATAACGAAGAAATAATGAACATTCAGGCGCATGCGTTAGGAAGATGGGCGAGGATAACGAGAAATTGGTGAACCTGTTGACAGAGAGCATTGTAATAAGGACGTTGATGAAGAGGAGGCATATGTAGAGCCTCCAGAGTTTAAGGAAGAAATATAACCATCCAAAGAGAAGGCAGAAAGACAAAAGGGCAAGTGGACGGTTGGGAAATGCACAAAGGAAAAAATGGATCGGAGAGCTGGAAGAAGTCCATCTTCTGCGGATTTTATCGAGAAAGACTCAATTACAGCAGCCTCTTTATGATATTCTGCTAGGAAGACAGCCTTTGATAGCCAGATGCTACGTAATAGCAAACTCAATATTAGAGAAGTTGACGTCAGTGATAATGCTTTTAGTAGAGGAGCAACAGAGATAAGAAGGAAACAGTGTCATGCAAGATACATTACTGGCAGTCAGGGAGAGAGTCTGATGCCCAAGACAAACTTACAGATGTTTTTAGACTCGGACTCTACAGCATCGAGCTGCCATTTTAAATAAGGCTGAGTAAGAAAAGACAGATAAGCCACAGAAGGAAAGATAGAGAGAGTGTGAAGCGTGAGAACACCTTGTCTCCCGGCTCCTATGACCTCATTCCAGAAGCGCGTGAACACTGCCCAATCAACAAAACCAGAGGAAATGAATAAAACACTCACCCTATCATCGTTTCAATCCTACCTCGACTACTCTCTCCCACGTATCCTTAACTCTCTCCTACCTATTCTCAACTCTCTTTCCATTATTTTTCTCCCCTATTCTCGCACTTATCATTCCTCCCCACAGGGAGATGTCCTCGGTCCAACCTTATTCAACATTCTAATTAATACTTTCGTTAATTCTATTCCAAGTCAACCCGATCATTGCATGATTAGCATTGCTAATGATATAGCGATTCACACCACCGAATTCTCCAACACCCACAACATCTTCAACTGTGTATGAGATTCGTGTCAGGACCTGGGCTGATTATCTCGGCCGAGGAAACAAAGATAACTTAATAAGGTCCTCCTCGACTAAGTGGCGCCGTCAACAGGATCAAATTGCACAACGGGGCTTGATTCGAATTTGCAAATACAGAAATCTCGAATTTGATCCTCTTCTGTTCGGATTTGTCGTTACCAGAATTTATCGCCAATACAAAGATAGGCTGAGAGCTCCTGTAGGATGGGGTATGGGGCACATAAAAAAATATTTAACTTCCCCTTCTTTGTTCCTTTTCCTCTCCGTTTCTTCATCTCTTCTCGCACCATGTGTTAAGGCTCCGGTGATGCTGGTACACTGGATATATGCTTATCCCTGTCTATCACCCATGCCTTCACTTTTCAATCTCTCTTTCCACTCACCTGATGCCTTTTCCCCCTACCACTATCTTCCCTTCCAAATCCATGCTCCTCTCTATCCTATTAACTTTCTCTTTGGCTTTTCCAATCAGACAATTTTCCCTCCTCCTCCTCCTTTCTTCACTTCTTTTTCTCCCTCTCTCACTTCCTCTAAATTTGTACACATACATTTCCCTAAGTTTTACCCCCCTACTTTACCTTTTTCCTTCTCTACTTACCCTCCTATTTCTCTCCTTCTCCTCTACATTTCTTTCTCTACCTCTTTCCCTTCTACCTTTTCTTTTCACTCTCTCCATCTTCTCCTCCCTCTTCATTACCTTCACTTCTAACCTTCCCTACATCTCTCCCTCTCCTTCCACCACCTTTCCATTTTCTTCATGTCTCCCATATTTCTCCTCACTGTGCAGCTCTATTCCTTCTCTCCTGTCCTTTCACGTCTAAGTTTCCTTCCTTCTCACTAACTCAACACTCCTTCCCCACCTCACCCCCTTGATCCTTCCTTATACTCCAAAAACCTTTCCTACAGAATTTCCCTTAACCCATCCCATCCATGTCCCTTCCACGTCCCACCAAACCTTCCCAGTTAGAAATCTCTTCTGCCATATCTTCCAGAGTAGGCTCACTGATAGCGCCTTAGACTCTCAATCAATGGACACAAGTTCGATCCCGGATTGGGTAAAGACCTTGAACATGTTTATTTACACTTGTTGTCACTGTTCATCTAGCAGTAACTAGATACCTGGGTGTTAGTTGACTGCTGTGAGTCATATCCATGAGAAGACACAAGAGTGCCAAAGGAAATCAGATTGTCTTTTTACGTTATCCTGGGTTACATAACCTCCGGGATTAATCCGATTTCTTTTTTGTATTCTAAAGAATTAAGAACCACAGTCTGGTACAGAAATGCACATGACATCCCCAACATGAGCAGAAAGGTACAGGGCAATAGAAGAGGAAAAAGACCTTACAGAAAACAAAACTAACGAAGACAATAGCTAGTGCAATACTAGGAAGGGAGAGAGAGAGAGAGAGAGAGAGAGAGAGAGAGAGAGAGAGAGAGAGAGAGAGAGAGAGAGAGAGAGCGAGAGAGCGGAGAGAGAGAGAGAGAGAGAGTGAGAGATAGAGAGAGAGAGAGAGAGAGAGAGAGAGAGAGAGAGAGAGAGAGAGAGAGAGAGAGAGAGAGAGAGAGAGACCAGAGAGAGCAGAGAGAGCAGAGAGAGCAGAGAGAGCAGAGAGAGAGAGCAGAGAGAGAGAGAGCAGAGAGAGAGAGAGCAGAGAGAGAGAGAGAGAGAGAGAGAGAGAGAGAGAGAGAGAGAGAGAGAGAGAGCAGAGAGCAGAGAGAGCAGAGAGAGAGAGAGCAGAGAGAGAGAGAGCAGAGAGAGAGATAGCAGAGAGACAGATAGCAGAGAGACAGATAGCAGAGAGAAGTGACACAAATCTTCACATGCCTGTTGTGATTTATATTGGTGAAAGGCCTAAACAGTGACGAGGTCAATCATTACATAGCAGCAGGAACAATAACAACCCAGGGTTCGAAGGTAACTGCACCAAATATATACAACCCTGAACTGAACAACAGGAGAGCGAGGCAGGAGAATGAGTGTACGGCTACAGTATGTGTCCTAAAGAAAAAAAATCGAAATGAACATTCAGTGCAATGCAAAGTTTTGCCCTTAAGGTATTTTAGCCACACGAACAGACTGAAATATCTAGGATCTTCAAGAGAGGGGTATGAAAGAGAGGAAGGAGGGTAGTTAAAAAGTCTAGAGACGTGGATAGCAAAATTAATGGAAACAGCAATTGGAAAACTTTATAAGCCAACTACGTGAATTAGGAAATGAGATGGACCAAACAGTTTTATGAAAAAGATTAGAGCCAGCAGTGATATAATCTTAATACCTGGTAGAAGTTGGACTAGGGAATGAAAATGGATGAATATGAAAGTAGACTATGGAGAAGAGATAAGCAGGAATGGGAGATTTTTCTAAACTGAGAATATTCGAACACTGGAGTGAATGGAGACACACCTTATAAGATGACACAACCGATCAAGACGTTTTTGAAAAGCTAGATAACCGGAAATTAAAAATTTCCTAGAGGGGCCCAAAGCTTAAAAGCCGAGCGGAAGACCTCGGTCAGAAAACCAAAAAGCTCCAGCTGTGGGTCATCATATGACTAACATCCGCGTCAGGAAGAACTTATCCTGTTTCCTGACAAACCTTACCTAACCTGCAAAGAGATTAGATTTATAGTTTGCCACCCAAGAAACAAGTACACTCTGCACCCCATATAAATTCTCTGGAAGGTAACATCGGCTAGTTTATTGTTTGCTGTGCACATAAGGCTGTCTCTCTCTTCCACAGGAAGATACAGTCTGTTGTATATAAGACATCGTGCTAGTTTATTATAGCTACTGTCCCTTCCTCGTATCTGGAACATTTTGACAGGACCCATAAGAATATAAGAAAGAAGGAACACTGCAACAGGCGTAGCTACTGACCCATGCGGAGCAGGTCCATGTCCCCCCCGGATTAGCCCAATGACCCCCACAGTCTGGTCACTTCCACTCAAGGATGGAGCACGGCACCAGATCCAGCAGCACAAGCTAGTCAGGTCCAACTCACACCCACCCACACCCACTCATGTATTTATCTAACCCATTTTTAAAACTACACAACGTTTTAGCCTCAATAACTGTACTCGGGAGTTTGTTCCACTCATCCACAACTCTATTACCAAACCAGTGCTTTCCTATATCCTTCCTGAATCGGAACTTTTCCAACTTAAAACCATTGCTGCAAGCCCTGTCTTGGCTGGAAATTTTCAGCACGCTATTTTCATCCCCTTTATTTATTCCTGTTTTCCATTTATACACCTCGATCATATCCCCACTAATTCTACGCCTTTCGAGAGAGTGCAGATTCAGGGCCCTCAGTTTGTCGTCATAGGGAAGATTTCTGATGCATGGGATCATCTTTGTCATCCTCCTCTGTACGTTTTCCAGAGCATTTATATCCATTCTGTAATACGGTGACCAGAACTGAGCAGCATAGTCTAAATGAGGCCTAACCAAGGATATATAGAGTTGAAGAACAACCTGAGGACTTCTATTATTTATACTTCTAGATATGAAGCCAATAATTCTGTTAGCTTTATTGCGAACACTAATGCACTGTTGTCTTGGTTTCAGATTACTGCTAAACAGAACTCTTAAATCCTTTTCGCAATCAGTAGCATTAAGATCTACATTATTTAGTTTATATGTGGCATGGTTATTTAACTGTCCAACATTTAGAACTTTGCATTTGTCAATATTAAACTGCATCTGCCACTTCTCCGACCATTGCATCAGTCTATTCAAATCATCCTGGAGTGCTCTAGTGTCCTCATTAGAATGAATTGGACGGCCTATTTTGGTGTCATCAGCAAATTTGCTTATGTCGCTATTTATTCCCTCATCTATGTCGTTTATGTAAATTGTGAACAACAACGGGCTCAACACTGACCCCTGAAAAACACCACTTGCGACGTGCCCCCATTCTGATTTCTCCCCTCTCTGCTGTCTATTTGTCAGGAAAAAAATTCTCCTCCTATTCCGTGTGCCTTAAGTTTCTTCAATAGCCTCTTGTGTGGAACTCTATCGAAAGCCTTACTGAAGTCCATATACACAATATTATATTCATTACCATGATCTACCTCCTCAAACACCTTAGTGAAAAAAGTTAGTAAATTCGTAAGACAGGAACGCCCCTTTGTAAAACCGTGTTGAGATTCATTAATCAATCTGTGCCTATCAAGATGGCTACGAATTGCTTCGGCAATTATTGATTCCATAAATTTTCCCACTATGGAGGTAAGGCTTATTAATAGTTCGAAGCCAAGGACCTGTCACCTGCCTTGTAAATAGGTATTACATTTGTCATTTTCCACTTATTAGGCACTATGCCAGTTTGTAGTGATAAGTTAAAAAGATTAGCCAAAAGGTATGCTAAGTTCCTCTTTACATTCCTTTAACACCCTTGCAAACAGTTCATCAGGACCTGGGGATTTGTTAGGTTTTAGTTTCTTTATTTGTCTGAGGACCATGTCACTAGTTACCGCAATCGTACATAGTTTATCATCCTGTTCTACATAATCTATTATTTCAGGAATATCGCTAGTATTTTCCTGGTTGAAAACTGAGAGGAAGTAGGTATTTAGAATTTCACACATATCCTTATCACTGTCAGTAATCTGACCAGAGTTACTCTTAAGTGGGCCAATCTTGTCCCTAATCTTACTTCTGTATACCTGAAAGAACCCTTTTGGGTTAGTCTTTGAATCCCTTGCGACCTTAGCCTCATAATCCCTTTTTGCTTTTCTTATTCCTTTCTTTATTTCTCTCTTTAATTGAATATAGTTTCTTAACTGCCCATCCCCTCTTTTGATACGCCTATATATGCCTCTCTTTTGAGCAATGAGATGTTTTAATCTATTGTTCATCCATTTGGGATCATTTTTATTAGATCTAATTTCCCTACTCGGAACAAAAGTTGTCTGGGCAGCTAGAACTATGCTCTGAAAAATGTCATATTAGCAACCAAGATCACCTACCTGACCCATAGTCAGGTCATCCCAATTTAGCCCACCCAAGTAATTTTTCAGTCCCATGAAGTCGGCCAAGCAAAAATCTGGGACAGAGATTTGATTGCAGTTATCTGGGTAATTCCATGATATGTTGAAACTAAGTGATTTGTGATCACTTTCCCCCAAGCTCATCATTAACCTCAAGATTATTAATTAGTGAATCTTTGTTGGCAAGAACCAAGTCAAGCAGATAGTTTCCTCTAGTTGGCTCTGTCACAACCTGTTCTAAAAAGCAATCCTGAATCGTATCAAGAAAGTCACTAGACTCAAGATTTCCTGTCATATTGTTCCAATCAATCTGTCTAAAGTTAAAATCTCCCATTATCACAACATTTCATATCTAGATGCCTTATGAATTTCGTCCCACAACAGCTTACCGCCCTCCCTATCAAGGTTTGGGGGCCTATAAATCACACCCAAAATTAATTTGTCACGTCCCTCGAGAAATTGTAGCCAAACAGATTCTGTGTTCGATGTTTCTAATCTTATATCATGTAAAAAATCACTAATGCGCTTGGATATTCATTATTTTTTCACAGTGATTGTTTTGCATATTGTGATATCACCTGTTTACTGTGATCTTGTTGCACCAGTTACTATGTATGATAATTTGTGCAACCGTGTTTATGTATACCTGTACCTAAATAAACTTACTTACTTGCTTGCTTACTTAATTACTTACTGGTGTTTATCCCGGTGTCCAGGTGACGTGCCTCCCAACCCAGCTGGTGAGAGCCACCACGGCATCCAGGTGACGTGCGTCCCAACCCAGCAGGCAAGACATCACGCGGTGCAAACACACTGACAATATCTCGGTGCTTTCCTCCTCAGTTTATAGTTTCTATTAATTACTTAGATATTTTTAAGACTAATTATAAGTGAAAGTTTACAGTAGTTGTAAATATTCTTATAATTGTTAGCTGCTGAATTAAACACTTGTGCCACATCTGGTTTTACCCAACAGTGGTTTTCTTCAGTTCAATACAGAGATGATATACGACGGCAGAGGAAGAGGCTATCAGTCTTGCAGAACTATATACCGCCACACACCGTCACACATCGCCACACATCGTCATAACCCGCCACACACCACCACACACCGCCACACTCCGTCAAACCAAACTACCAAAGACAGTCAAACACCGCCACAAACCACCATACACAGCCAAACACCGCCACAAACCGTCATACATATCCATACACCGCCACACGCTGCCACTTCACCAGCCATCCCAATATACCATTTCAAAGCTAATTGTTCGATACAATTATCAGCACATTGGCAGAGGTTGTTTGTGATTTTATAACATGATAGTGTGTGTGTGTGTGTGAGTGTGTGTGTGTGTGTGTGTGTGTGTGTGTGTGTGTGTGTGTGTGTGTGTGTGTGTGTGTGTGTGTGTGCGTGCGCGCATATAATTTTGGTAGCCATTTTTTTTTCATTTGTTATTCGTCATTTCCCATCTTTCTCATTATCTTCAATCTACGCACTTTTCTCACTCCTCACACCTCCCTCATCACTCGTATCTCGCAATCATTTCTCACCTCATCACCGTCCATCTCTTCCCCTTTCATCACCCTTCTTCTCGTCATTGCCCTCATCCTCTCCTTCCCCTCCCTTCATCATCCACTTTCCCTCGTCGCCCTCCTCCCCGTCTCCTCCTCCCCCTCTCCTCCTCCTCCTCCCCCTCCTTCTCCTCCCCGTCTCCTCCTCCTCCCCCTCCCCTTCTCCCCCTCCTCCTCCCCGTCTTCTCCTCCTCCTCCCCGTCTTCTCCTCCTCCTCCCCTCATCATTGTCTCCTCCTCCTCCTCTTCACACCTGTTAAATCTCTGAAATCCATAAATAAACAAGAATTTAAATTATGTAAATTCAGAGTTGTTGATGATCAACAAACAACCAGAGAATTATATAGTTTAGGACAGGAACGAGAGGCGGGGTAGCAGGGCGAGGTGGGGGGAGGAGAGGAGTAAAGGGGAGGAGCGAGAAGTAAAGAGGAGGAGAAGAGGAGTAAAGAGGAGGAAAGAGGAGGAGGAGAGAGGAGTAAAGAGGAGGAGGAGGAGAGAGGAGTAAAGAGGAGGAGGAGGAGAGAGGAGTAAAGAGGAGGAGGAGAGAGGAGTAAAGAGTAAAGACCAGGAATGAATGAACTGCCAAGAAATATTATGTTTATCAAAATTGGACACATTATAAGTGTTGCTGACCTTTAGTGCTTACACAGTGGTGGTGGTGAGCTGGGAAGTGGTGGTGAGCTGGGAAGTGGTGGTGAGCTGGGAAGTGGTGGTGAGCTGGGAAGTGGTGGTGAGCTGTGAAGTGGTGGTGAGCTGTGAAGTGGTGGTGAGCTGGGAAGTGGTGGTGAGCTGGGAAGTGGTGGTGAGCTGTGAAGTGGTGGTGAGCTGGGAAGTGGTGGTGAGCTGGGAAGTGGTGGTGAGCTGGGAAGTGGTGGTGAGCTGGGAAGTGGTGGTGAGCTGGGAAGTGGTGGTGAGCTGTGAAGTGGTGGTGAGCTGGGAAGTGGTGGTGAGCTGGGAAGTGGTGGTGAGCTGGGAAGTGGTGGTGAGCTGGGAAGTGGTGGTGAGCTGTGAAGTGGTGGTGAGCTGGGAAGTGGTGGTGAGCTGGGAAGTGGTGGTGAGCTGGGAAGTGGTGGTGAGCTGTGAAGTGGTGGTGAGCTGGGAAGTGGTGGTGAGCTGTGAAGTGGTGGTGAGCTGAAGTGGTGGTGAGCTGGGAAGTGGTGGTGAGCTGTGAAGTGGTGGTGAGCTGGGAAGTGGTGGTGAGCTGGGAAGTGGTGGTGTGCGGGGACGGGGTGGTGAGCTGGGGTGGTGAGCTGTGAAGTGGTGGTGAGCTGGAAGTGGTGGTGAGCTGGGAAGTGGTGGTGAGCTGGGAAGTGGTGGTGAGCTGGGAAGTGGTGGTGAGCTGTGAAGTGGTGGTGAGCTGGGAAGTGGTGGTGAGCTGGGAAGTGGTGGTGAGCTGGGAAGTGGTGGTGAGCTGGGAAGTGGTGGTGAGCTGTGAAGTGGTGGTGAGCTGGGAAGTGGTGGTGAGCTGGGAAGTGGTGGTGAGCTGGGAAGTGGTGGTGAGCTGTGAAGTGGTGGTGAGCTGTGAAGTGGTGGTGAGCTGGGAAGTGGTGGTGAGCTGGGAAGTGGTGGTGAGCTGTGAAGTGGTGGTGAGCTGGGAAGTGGTGGTGAGCTGGGAAGTGGTGGTGAGCTGTGAAGTGGTGGTGAGCTGGGAAGTGGTGGTGAGCTGGGAAGTGGTGGTGAGCTGGGAAGTGGTGGTGAGCTGGGAAGTGGTGGTGAGCTGGGAAGTGGTGGTGAGCTGGGAAGTGGTGGTGAGCTGTGAAGTGGTGGTGAGCTGTGAAGTGGTGGTGAGCTGGGAAGTGGTGGTGAGCTGTGAAGTGGTGGTGAGCTGTGAAGTGGTGGTGAGCTGTGAAGTGGTGGTGAGCTGTGAAGTGGTGGTGAGCTGTGAAGTGGTGAGCTGTGAAGTGGTGGTGAGCTGTGAAGTGGTGAGCTGTGAACTGGTGGTGAGCTGGGAAGTGGTGGTGAGCTGGGAAGTGGTGGTGAGCTGGGAAGTGGTGGTGAGGTGGGAAGTGGGGGTGAGCTGGGAAGTGGGGGTGAGCTGTGAAGTGGGGGTGAGCTGGGAAGTGGTGGTGAGCTGGGAAGTGGTGGTGAGGTGGGAAGTTGGGGTGAGCTGGGAAGTGGGGGTGAGCTGTGAAGTGGGGGTGAGCTGGGAAGTGGTGGTGAGCTGTGAAGTGGGGGTGAGCTGGGAAGTGGTGGTGAGCTGTGAAGTGGGGTGAGCTGGGAAGTGGTGGTGAGCTGTGAAATGGGGGTGAGCTGGGAAGTGGTGGTGAGCTGTGAAGTGGGGGTGAGCTGGGAAGTGGTGGAGAGCTGTGACGTGGGGGTGAGCTGGGGAGTGGTGGTGAGCTGTGAAGTGGGGGTGAGCTGGGAAGTGGTGGTGAGCTGTGAAGTGGGGGTGAGCTGGGAAGTGGTGGTGAGCTGTGAAGTGGGGGTGAGCTGGGAAGTGGTGGTGAGCTGTGAAGTGGGGGTGAGCTGGGAAGTGGTGGTGAGCTGTGAAGTGGGGGTGAGCTGGGAAGTGGTGGTGAGCTGGGAAGTGGTGGTGAGCTGGGAAGTGGTGGTGAGCTGTGAAGTGGGGGTGAGCTGGGAAGTGGTGGTGAGCTGGGAAGTGGTGGTGAGCTGTGAAGTGGGGTGAGCTGGGAAGTGGTGGTGAGCTGTGAAGTGGTGGTGAGCTGGGAAGTGGTGGTGAGCTGGGAAGTGGTGGTGAGCTGGGAAGTGGTGAGCTGTGAAGTGGTGAGCTGGGAAGTGGTGGTGAGCTGGGAAGTGGTGGTGAGCTGTGAAGTGGTGGTGAGCTGTGAAGTGGTGGTGAGCTGGGAAGTGGTGGTGAGGTGGGAAGTGGTGGTGAGGTGGGAAGTGGTGGTGAGCTGGGAAGTGGTGAGCTGTGAAGTGGTGGTGAGGTGGGAAGTGGTGGTGAGCTGTGAAGTGGTGGTGAGCTGGGAAGTGGTGGTGAGCTGGGAAGTGGTGGTGAGCTGTGAAGTGGTGAGGTGGGAAGTGGTGGTGAGCTGGGAAGTGGTGGTGAACTGGGAAGTGGTGGTGAGCTGTGAAGTGGTGGTGAGCTGGGAAGTGGTGGTGGGCTGTGAAGTGGTGGTGAGCTGGGAAGTGGTGGTGAGCTGGGAAGTGGTGGTGAGCTGTGAAGTGGTGGTGAGCTGTGAAGTGGGGGTGAGCTGGGAAGTGGGGGTGAGCTGGGAAGTGGGGGTGAGCTGGGAAGTGGGGGTGAGCTGGGAAGTGGTGGTGAGCTGGGACGTGGGGGTGAGCTGGGAGGTGGTGGTGAGCTGGGAAGTGGGGGTGAGCTGGGAAGTGGTGGTGAGTTGGAAGTGGGGGTGAGCTGGGATGTGGTGGTGAGCTGGGAAGTGGGGGTGAGCTGGGAAGTGGGGGTGAGCTGGGAAGTGGGGGTGAGCTGGGAAGTGGTGGTGAGCTGGGAAGTGGGGGTGAGCTGGGAAGTGGTGGTGAGCTGGGAAGTGGGGGTGAGCTGGGAAGTGGTGGTGAGCTGCGAAGTGGTGAGCTGGGAAGTGGGGGTGAGCTGGGAAGTGGGGGTGAGCTGGGAAGTGGTGAGCTGGGAAGTGGGGGTGAGCTGGGAAGTGGTGGTGAGCTGGGAAGTGGTGGTGAGCTGGGAAGTGGGGGTGAGCTGGGAAGTGGTGGTGAGCTGGGAAGTGGTGGTGAGCTGGGAAGTGGGGCTGAGCTGGGAAGTGGGGGTGAGCTGGGAAGTGGGGGTGAGCTGGGAAGTGGTGGTGAGCTTGGAAGTGGGGGTGAGCTGGGAAGTGGTGGTGAGCTGGGAAGTGGTGGTGAGCTGGGAAGTGGGGGTGAGCTGGGAAGTGGTGGTGAGGTGAGAAGTGGGCGTGAGCCGGGAAGTGGGGGTGAGCTGGGAAGTGGGGGTGAGCTGGGAAGTGGGGGTGAGCTGGGAAGTGGGGCTGAGCTGGGAAGTGGGGGTGAGCTGGGAAGTGGTGGTGAGCTGGGAAGTGGGGGTGAGCTGGGAAGTGGGGGTGAGCTGGGAAGTGGGGGTGAGGTGGGAAGTGGGGGTGAGCTGGGAAGTGGGGGTGAGCTGGGAAGTAAGGGTGAGCTGGGAAGTGGGGGTGAGGTGGGAAGTGGGGGTGCGCTGGGAAGTGGGGGTGAGCTGGGAAGTGGTGGTGAGGTGGGAAGTGGGTGTGAGCTGGGAAGTGGGGGTGAGCTGGGAAGTGGGGGTGAGCTGGGAAGTAAGGGTGAGCTGGGAAGCGAGGGCGAGCTGGGAAGTGGGGGCTGAGCTGGGAAGTGGGGGCTGAGCTGGGAAGTGGGGGCTGAGCTGGGAAGTGGGGGTCAGCTTGGAAGTGGAGAAAGCTTAATTAAGGACAGGGTAAGAGATAGTGCCAGGGCTTGACCCTGCAACTAGGAGTTCTAACGGGCAACTGAGAGCCAGTTATGCTGTGTTATAATTTGGTGTAGGCAGGAGCCTGTTGTTAGAAGGGGACGGTGCCATTGATCACAGACCCACTAAGCTCGTCTGGCACTGGGGCAAAGAAGGAACTAATTCAGATCTACAAAGTGGGTTTTTTTTCAGATCCAGGCCTATTAACACAGACCTTGAGGAAGGGGCGAGTTTATGGGTTATCTGTAGACAGACAGGTGCATGTGCGTCGAGATAGTGTATTGAGGGCGCTTCGTGCTTTCTTAATTAATTCAAGGAGGATGGCACATTAGCCATGGTGGGTTCCTAGCTTGTCCGTTTGTGTGTTTGTAACTAAGCGATTTCCAGTTGACGTTTTGATCTGGGATATGTATATCGGTGATAAAGTTTTGCAAACTTGCGCTAAATATCCGTTATTACTACTATTACTACGGCTACCAGCAATTCCACTGCTACCACCACTGCAGGGAATCTTCTTGTACTACAGTACGACTCTTCAAACACTTCCAGTTGTGTATAATGAACACTTGTCGAAGTTCAATAATAATCCACATGGAGACAAGCTCAGGAGAATAATTTATTTTTATATTTCGACACCCTTCCTCTGCTGAAGAGGATCTCAGAAGGGAATCAAAATATACAGATCAATTAATCTGAATTTCTGTCTCATGTGGTTATTATTGAGTATCTTCAGTTGTAATGGGGCTCTGGTGTGCCCTCCACCTGCACCGCCTTCCATGCGCTGGCTAACAGTGGTGGTTCCCGTGACTTACCAAGAATTATTGCTTACGGGGACAGAACTTTTCTTTAACTCCTGTATTTGATATTTCAGGTCATTCCACGCTCCACTGACTAAACGTGAACTTGTGTATCAATACTGTTATATACCGACAAGTGAGTTAACAAGATATAAACGTGTGGTTTATCTCATTTAATTGAGAACACTTTTCGTCCGCCACGGACTTTTTTCAATTTTCACCAGTCAGAACTGATAAAGTACCCGATGGACGAAACGTCATATTAAAACGCCATTTTATCTTAGCAACTTGAATGTGAGCTTACCTCTTATTTTGGGTAATGTTTATCTGCTACTGAATGCTCCAATAGGCGCTTCTCTGATCACCTGTATATAACCCGGTCTAATAGAACACTGCTTCTTTGAAGGACTAGAACTGGCCAGTAAGGCTTATCCGTAGCTCGGTGTATATACTTACATACGTCAGCGAAAAGATATACTTTTCTATGGAGTTATTCACGCATACCTCGTGTTCCTTCCCCCCTTTTTTTTTTTTTTTTGAAGTAATGGTTTCTTCAGGTGGACGAACTGCGCTTGATAATATCCGATCATCCGATCTCTCCGTCTCACATACACACATTCCCTTTGATTAACACGGGCGATGCTAGTCGCCTGGTTGATTTCAAACCTCGGGACATTCATATAGTCCATTAGATTTTATATCATTGCAATAGTTGCACTCTTAAAGAGTAACTTGAGTCTACTGACGCCCTTGGCGTCTTCTGAGTACCACCAACATGTTGCATTGGCAACCATGGTTAATGATATCCTTATAAATACCAGGCCTCATTTAACATGATATTTCTATCATGTTACTAAATTAAAGACTTAATAAGTTAGTTGCAATAACTGTTAACGTCTTGCTTACAATTCGGAATACTATCCTGAGTCTTTACTTGTACGGGGCTTGTGTATCGCGTAGCATGTTCTCATACACGCACGAAAGCCCCTCCCACCCCCTCCCTTCAGTCGTATGAAGGCAATTACCTTCATAACCATCACCAGAACGACTACCACCAGCAGTGCTGTCACCACCTTCACCACCACTGCCACAATTTTCCCGAACATTTTTCAAAAATTCTAATCTTCACCTAAAAATTGCTGAAGCGACTGGTCCCAAACTTGAGCAAAGATTCTTCAAAATACTCCCGTCGTGTAGAAGGACATGACCAGCCGGGTTATGGTTCACTTCTAGTTGAGAACTGATACCCAAGCGCCTCTGACCGGAGTAGGTATGTTCGCCAGGCTTTGGTGCACAAGTTGGACTGCGCGAGGAGGACACAAACAGTTTGGTTCATCACACCAGCAACCAGGAGGCCTAATCTGGGACTGGATGATGGAAGAGGTGAGCGTCTACAGGTAACCTACAGATATTCTCCCTCTTTGACATTACTAAATTTTTTCAGAACCTCCCACCCTCCCTGACCTTCCCTAACCCTTCTCCTGACCCTCCCAACCCTTCACTTACCATCTCTGACCTTCCCTGGCCAACCGTTCCTCCCTCACTCCCTCGCTCACTCCCTCCCTGACACTCCCTAACCTTTTACGTGACCATCTCTGACTTTACTCGGTAGTCCCTTCCTCTAGGGATCCACTAATTCTGCCTCTCTGATCCTTCCTGGCCCTTCTTGATCTTCTCTTGACCTTCTTGACCTTCTTATCTTTTCCTAACCCTTCATAATCCTAGCAGACCCTTCCTGACCATTCCTAACCTTCTCCGACTTTTCGTAACTCTCCATGACTTCCCCTTGACTCTGCCTAACCTTCCCTTAACCTCTTCCCCCTCCAAATCCCTAACATCCCTTGATCGTCCCTGACTCTCCCTAACCTTCCATGATTGTCCCTGGCTCTCCCTAATCCTCGTAGACCACCCTGGCTCACTCTGACATTCCCTAACCCTCTCTGACTTCACCTGACTCTCCCTTACGCCTCTCTGACCCCCACTGACTCGACTCTCTCTGACCACCCTAACTTTCCCTAACCCTCCCTGACCTTCCCTGGGTCCCACATTAGCATAAGTTATCACCAGTAGGCTGAGGCAGGATAGGCCCCCCGAGCTGTCTAAATTAGAGCCAGGAGAGGGGCCATGCTCAGAGCTAATCAAGCTTACAACATCCTCCAGTATAACATTCTCCATTACAACATTCTCCAGTACTACATTCTGCACTACAACATCGTTTAATACAACATCCTCCACTACCTTGCCTGACGCCCCCACCACGTTTCTATGCACCTTTAATCCCGTCTAATGGCCATATGATACCCCTCGTCCTTTCCCCATTAAGTCTACGATTCCCTCCCCCTCCCCCAACCCACCATGAGGCGTTTCATGGATGATTAGAGGAGGTAGAACAAGCATGTATGGTAATTGGTTCACCTCTCCCGTGATGTTTGTGGAGGGAACAAGGGAGGGAGATGGGAGGGAGGGACTTTAGAGGAAGGGATG